>NW_025335568.1:55517994-55783722 GCF_004798865.1 Varanus komodoensis | reverse complement strand
TCACTGGCTTCCCATTGAAGTCCGGGCCCAATTCAAGGTGTTGGTGATGACCTATAAAGCCCTAAACGGCTTGGGTCCTGGCTACCTGAAGGAGCGCTTACATCCATATACACCTGCCCGCCCCTTGAGATCTGCGGGAGAGGCCCTTCTCCGGGAACCCTCCATGAAAGAAATTAGGAGGGTAGGTACTCGGAGGAGGGCTTTCTCAGCGGTGGCACCCAATCTATGGAATGCACTCCCCAGAGAGGTCTTCCTGGCGCCGTCGTTATTTGTTTTTCGGCGCCAGGCAAAGACCTTTTTATTCAAACATCATTTTAATTGCTAATATTATTTGCTTAATTCTTCGGCCAGGGCGACTTATTTTATAATGTTAATGTGTTTTATATTTTTAGTGTTTTATATTTTAACTGATGTTTTGTAAGCCGCCCCGAGGCTTCGGCAAATGGGGGGGCATAGAAATTTTTTAATAAATAAATAAATAAATAAATAAATAATTCTGGTAAAATTTCAGAACAGATTCACTGATTCATAAGCATGGAATGGAAATACGAATGGTTTAGAATCTATTTGAAGTTGCACCAGAAAATGCAAGTAACTTTTTTCAGGTGGAACTAATTGATTTGCAAACCGGTGATCATCTCAGATACTTTTACAAAGAAAATAATCTGTTCGATTTCTGTTGTGGACTACCTGATATATTTACCAACCTAAAGAAAATTGCTTCAGGCATGTTCACAGTCCCTGGCACCACATACATCTGTGAACAAACTTTTTCCAAAATGAAAATTGTAAAATCCAAGTGTAGGTCAAGACTTACAGATGAACATTTACATGACATGGTAAGGGTGTCTGTCACAAACCTTGACTTGGACATTAATGCTGTGGCTAAGGGAAAACAGCTACAAAAATCACACTGACTAGGTAAGCATGTGTAACTAGAGAAAAGGATTCCACAGTAAAATATTGTTCCAAAATGGATTGCATTCAAGTTAACATTTCTTCATTGACCTTTGAACGTTTACTTTTGATCAAAATCGGTAGGTTAATATTTTTGTTACCTTTTGATTTAAGATTGGGCACTCTAATGCAGCCCCCATGTATTAGAAGTTTGGAAACCACCAATCTATTTGAAGCTGTTTGGCCTTTTTAATGCCCCTGCCACCTATCAGCATTATGTAAATGATGTACTACAGGACTTGTCAGATCAGTTTATAGTACTCTGACAACATATTCAGTTTCTTTGAAACTTTCCATGAGCATATCCAGCATATCCAATCTGTACTCTTAAGACTTTAAGAACACCACCTCTGCAAAAAACTTAGAGCAATGTACTTTCCACAAAGACAACACAGAGTTTTTGGAGTGCACTGTCTCTCTTGTAAGCCTCCACATAGATACTCAGAAGGTCCAGATTCTTAAAATGAAAATCCCCCAAAGATAGAAATGCAAATGATGAAACTGTAGTTCCAGTGAACGGGTATAGTAAAAATGGCAAACTCTGCGTTTGGTAAAATTAGAAAAAGAATTGAAAATAACCGTGCCCTTGTACAAACCTTTGGTTCAGCCACATATAGAATACAATGTACAATTCTGGTCAACTGCACCTAAAAAGGATATTGTTGAGTTCAAAAAGGGGCAACTAAAATGATCAAAGTAACCTTTCCCCATGAGGGAAGATTACAACAGCTAGGATTGTTCAGTTTAGCGTGAATAAGGGGAGATGCAACAGATTTATATACGGTTTGAACTAAGTGGATAGGGAGACTAAATTTTCCTTCTCCCATAATATTAGAACCCAAGGTTATCCCATGAAACTGACTGGTAAACTAAGTATTTCTTCACACAAAGTATAGTTAAATTATGGAATTCACTTTCACAGGATGGCTTTAAAGAGGGATTGGAAACACTCATGGAGGAAAAGGTTATCAATGGCTACTACTCCTATCTGCTACCACCAGTGTCAGAAGCAGTATGTCTATGTACACCAGTTGCTGGGTAACTTGAGCAGAAAAGTGTTATTGCATTCTGATTCTGTGGGTTTCCTGTGGGCAGCTGGTTTGCTACTGTTTGAACAGAATGCTGGAGTTGCTCTGATCCAGTATGGTTCTTATGTTCTCACACATCTGTTTAACCATATTGTTCATGTTAAGTGCCATCAGGTTGTCTCTGACTTATGGCAACCCTATGAATAAATACCCTCCAAAATGTCCTGTCCATGACAGCCCTGCTTAGCTGTTCTAAATTCAAGGCTATGGCTTCCTAATGGAAATGATCCAACTCATAGTTGGTCTTCTTCTGCCTTGAACTTTCCTTAGTATGGTTGTCTTCTCCAGGGGCTCCTGCTTTCTCATGATGTGTCCAAAGTACAACCGCTTCATTTTTTCAATTTGTTGGCTCTGGCCTCTTGGCTTTTTGGCTCTGGGCTCTTGGAAGAGCAGCAGAGGCACAGGCTGGGAGAGAGAGCTGAGTGGCCAGGGGACTGGTGAAGGCAAGGTAGGAGCTGGGCAGGGGAGCAGAGGGCCAGGAGTAGCAGCGAGGAAGGGGGCGGGGCCAGAGAGGCTACAGCGGCCAGGAGGAAGCGGACAGGCAGGGCCACCGGCCTGAGGGACTGATAAGGCGTCGTCCCTTGTCTGCGTCCCTTGGCTGCGGCCCAGGCTGTCCAGAGACTCCCTTCCCTGAGACACAGAGGTTTGATTGTTTGGTTGTTTGTTTTTGTTTGTTTGTGCTGTGCTGTGCTTTGCTTTGTTTTTCTTCCAATTTAAGTTTATTTTATCCGTGTGTGTGTGTGTGTGTGTGTGAGTGGGTTTTTGTCTGGGAGAACTGGGCGAGTGAGAGGAACTGCAGGACAAACAAGGTAAGGTCTCGGAAGGGATACCAATGCAGACCAGGAGATGGCCTTGGCGGGAGTCACGGGTGTTGCTGTCCGCTGCAAGAGCTGCAACATGTTCGCCCTTCTCCCCCAGGAGAGGCAGGGATACACTTGCCCTCGGTGCAAGATGGTGACCCTGCTAGAAGAGCAGGTGAGGTGCCTGAGGGCCGAGAGAGCTCTCCAGGCCCCCCCGGAACAGCCCCCCTTTGGACAGAGGGTTGAGGGAGAGGCCACGGGAGGAGCAGCTGTGGAGACGTGGAGGTATGTCACCCATAGGAGGAGGAGGCCAGCACGGCCTCCTCCTTCTCCTGGCACCAATCTGGAGCTGGGAAATAGGTTCTCTCCACTTGGGGAGGCTGGGGCTAATGAGGCCTTGGGGGACCAGCAGAACCCGCAGCCTGGGATGTCAGGCGGCAAGGGGGCTGCTGCGGGAGAGGTGAGGCCAGGGCAAGGCTGCCCACCATCACCGGGAAGGTATGGCGGCAGGTGATTGTTGTTGGGGACTCCCTGCTGAGGGGCGCTGAGGCGGCGGTGTGCTGCCCCAACCTGGAGACAAGGGAGGTTTGCTGCCTGCCGGGTGCATGCATCTGGCATGTGAAGGACAGAGTGGAGCGTCTTGTTCGCTCTGGGGGTCACCAGCCGCTCCTGGTGATCCATGTGGGCACAAACGATGTGGCCAGGCAGGGTGTGGTTGGGACAACCAGGGACTTTGAGGCCTTGGGGAAGAAACTCAGGGAGCTGAAGGCCTAAGTGGCCTTCTCATCAATCTTACCTGTCCGAGGATTTGGGCCAGGAAGGGACAGGAGGGCCTCCGAGGTGAACGACTGGCTTAGGGTGTGGTGCCAGAAGGAACGCTTTGGTTCCTCGACCACGGCACTCGTTTTCTTGCCAATGGACTTCTGGCAAGGGACGGGTTACACCTCACGAGGATGGGGAAAAGGTTCTTTGGAGATGCTCTAGCAAGCTTCGTCCGGAAGACTTTAAACTGAGCCGGGGGGGGGGGGTTCAGGCCCCCCAGTAACGTGTCTGCACTGGACAAGTGTGGGGGGAGGATCAGGGCTCTGGGAGCAGGGTTTTAGAGATACTGCAGGGACTGACAGGACTCCTACAGAGAGGGCCAGGTATCAGGGAGGATGGGAGGAAGGGGGAGGCTGGGAACTCCAAGGAAAGGAAGCGGTGGGAAGGAGTTGAGGTGCATGTACACCAATGCTAGGAGCATGGGTAATAAGCAGGAAGAGCTTGAAGCTCTCCTGGGAATAGGTGGGTATGATCTGGTGGGAATCACAGAAACCTGGTGGGATGAAAGGCAAGTCTGGAACGTGAACATAGAAGGGTATCACCTTTTTAGAAAGGACAGGAAGGGAAAGAGAGGTGGGGGCATGGCTTTATACGTCAGGGAAGGGATAGGATGCAGTGAGATAGAATGCAGCACAGATGGGGATTCGGTAGAGGCAGTCTGGGTGAAACTTAGGGGTTTTGACAGGGAAAGAGACCTGACAGTGGGGGTATGTTATCGCCCTCCAGGTCAACTTGAGACCCTGAATGATGTCCTGACAGACCAGATTCTAAGGATATCTTGGGGGAGAGACACAGTAATTATGGGAGATTTCAATCTCCCGGATAGTACTTGGGAGACTCACTCGGCGTTGACAGCCAGGTCACGTCGCTTCCTAGAAGCTATAGAGGAAGGGTTTTTCACACAGAGGGTCCGAGAGGCAACGAGGGAGTGAAACATCCTTGACTTGGTCTTGACCAATAGGGAGGAGCTGATAGATGAAGTACAGATTAGGGGAGCTCTGGATACGAGTGATCACTCCATCCTTTGCTTTGAGATCAGGGGACTGGGGACGTGCAGCAGGTCGAGAACTAGAAGCTGGGACTTCAAGAGGGCCAACTTTGGCCAACTGAAGGCCAGACTGGGGAAAGTCCCCTGGGATAGGTTACTGGAAGGTAAGTGAGTTGAGGAGGGGTGGATAGCACTCAAAAGGGATGTTTTGGAGGTGCAAGCCTTGACGATACCTCTAGTCAGTAAGGTGGGAAGGCGGAGGAGAGCGCCGCCACGGATGTGAAAGGAGGTGGTTAAAGGGATTAGATGAAAGAGGAACCTCCGTAGGAAATGCGTACTGGGGCAAATAGACAAAAGGGTATACCAGGAGGAGGAGGCCCATTGCAGAAGGATTCTTCGCAAGGCTAAGGCCGATTACAAGCTGAGACTTGCCAAGAATATCAAGAGCAACAAAAAGGGCTTCTTTCAGCATGTAAATAGGAAGAGGAAGGGGAGACAAGTGGTGGGACCACTAAATAAGGAGGAAGGTGATCCAGTGACTGATATGAGGGAACAGGCACAGATGCTAAATGACTATTTTGCCTCTGTGTTCTCCCCAGAGCAGGACGGAGGATATCCGCACAGGAGATTATATGAGGCTAGGGACTCAGGGGCACAGATTAGAGTCACCCCCCTTGAAGTCGAGGGGCTCATCAGGGCATTGGACATTACAAAGGACATTACTTAGAGAGTTGGCAGGGGTTCTCTCATGCCCGCTGGCCTCCATTTTTGAGACCTTGTGGAGAACGGGTGAAGTTCCAGAAGACTGGAGGGTGGCATCAGTGGTCCCAATTTTCAAAAAGGGTAGTAGAAAGGACATGGGGAATTATAGACCGGTTAGCCTTACATCCATTGCAGGAAAAACAACGGAAAGGCTCATAATAGCGAGAGATCTAGTGATGCTAGATAGGGAAGGGAGTGTGGCAGCCACACAACACGGCTTCCGCAAAAACAGGTCCTGCCAGACAAACCTTGTGGAATTCTATGACAAGGTTTCGAGATGGCTAGATGGAGGGAATGCAGTGGATGTAGTATACCTGGATTTCAGCAAGGCCTTTGACAAAGTGCCCCATGATATCCTGGTGGAGAAACTGGGGAGTTTTGGGATACACCAAAGCACTGTCCGGTGGACTAGGGAATGGTTGACTGACCGTAAGCAGAAGGTAACCATTAGCAGGAAATCATCAGGATGGAGGCCAGTAACAAGTGGGGTCCCCCAGGGCTCTGTCCTGGGGCCGATCCTGTTTAATCTTTTCATTAACGACATGGAAGAAGGGGTGAACAGTCTGCTGATCAAATTCGCAGACGACACTAAAACTGGAGCAATGGCCACAACTGAGGAGCAGGTACTCCAGATCCAAAAGGATCTGGACAGACTATGGAAGTGGGCAGCAGACAACAGGATGGCATTCAATGTGGAGAAGTGCAAGGTCTTGCACTTGGGGCATAGGAATAGCTGTCATAAGTACAGTGTTAGGTGACAAGAGAGCAGCACTTGTGAAAGGGACCTCGGGGTACTGGTTGACTGCAGGCTAAACGTGAGTCAGCAGTGTGACGCGGTGGTCAAGAGGGCGAATGCCATCCTTGGTTGCATAGCCAGAAGTGTGGCTTCTAGATCAAGAGAGGTATTACTACCACTCTATACGACTCTGGTGCGCCCGCAGTTGGAGTATTGTGTTCAGTTTTGGGCCCCTCATTACAGAAAGGATATAGCCAGGTTGGAGTCAGTGCAGCGTAGGGCCACAAGGTTGGTGGCCGGTTTGCAGGGAATGCCGTATGAGGCGAGACTGAGGGAACTGGGTCTCTTCAGCCTGGAGAAGAGGAGACTCAGAGGGGTTATGTTGGCGACATACAGGTATGTGAGGGGATGTCACATGGAGATGGGTAGAGACCTGTTCTCCCCTGCAGAGGAAGGCAGGACACGCTCCAATGGAGCAAAGCTCAGGGAGCCAAGGTTCCATTTAGATGCCAGGAAGCACTTCCTGACAGTCAGGATCCCGAGGGTGTGGAATGGGCTTCCATGAGAGGTCGTTGAGGCCCCATCGGTGCGGGTGTTCAAGGATAGGCTGGATGTCCACATGGTGGGCATGTTGTGAGCAGAGCCGGCTGGTGCCGGAGGTCAGACTAGATGGACCAGGAGGCCCCTTCTGGCTTGCTCGGTTTCTATGTTTCTAACATGTATCACTACTCGTATACTTGAACAACATTGAAGTATAAGGATATTGTGCAGAGGTGAAGCATACACACAGCAGATCTTACCCTTTGTGTAGCATTTTAGAGGCTGTATCAAGGACAAAGTAGTGAAGTCTGCTTCTACCCATCTAACTATACACATGGAAATCTGGAACTATTCCAAAACTTGGAATGAGATTATAATGAATTCATAATGAAAAGTGTGTAAAAGGTGGAGTAGCCACTAAGTTTCAATCAAACTTAGTGAGCTGCAACTTGACACCAACAGACATCCAAACGAAACATTTTATAACGGTGAAGATAGGAACACAACAGTAAACTAAGCCAAGTTAAGGAGGCAGAAAATCCTGGACAATCTTACATGAAATCCAGTGCCAAAAATAATATTTGATGTTTAGGGCAGCATTTTCTAAAATCCTAACTATTCTTAAGAAAATACATATAAGAAGAGCTGCGCTGGATCAAATGAACAACCTATTTATTCCAGTGTTCTCTTCGGTAAGCAGGAAAGAGCACTTTTCCATTCATGCTTCCAAGCAACTGGTACTGAGAGGCATTCTACCTTTGATACTGGAATAAACAAATAGTCCTCATAATCAATAGCCACACATAAAGTGATCTCCCATAAACTGGTCTAATATTTTAAAGTCATCTAAGCTGATGGCCATCTCTCTTAATATTCTTAAGTATTTAATACTCTTTAATATTCTTGCCATATGAGCTTGATTATCATGTGAGGTACTGCTATGTGAGGTACTGCTCCCTGACTTTCTGTCTCACGACTAAAAGAGTTTACAAGGAAGATATGGGGGCTGTTTGCAGAATCAAACAAGCCACGGTGACTTGTTCAAATCATCTGGGGTGTTTGAGCATATGCTGTGCACTACTGTCTTAATTTGCAGTTAAGTGCCAGCAAGCCATCTCCAACTCATAAGCTTACTCCATATGCCATCACTTTCCTGAGAATGTCCTATTCACTTTGCTATCCACTAAATATCTACAACACAAATCCAATAAAGCCATTATTTCTGGCTTACTTCCTTTTGGTTTGCATTTTGGAAGCTTCCTCTACACAGTGCATTCTGCTGCACATTAATCCAAATGAAGGCCTAAAGGTCAAACACAAATTTGAATATATCAGTTTCAACACATACATATGATGTGTGTAAAAGAGAGAACATGTGTGAACTAGGTTTGCACAACACAATAAGCAACCACTGATTGTTGTCATTGCTTGTTTATCATGTTGTCCAAGCCCAGTTGTGAAGACTGACCATTGTGATTTATCATCCTTTTCAAATGTAATAAAACACAATGCTCCATTCTAGGATCACCCATATGATTCTTTGCTGTGCTGTCCAAACCAGGAAAAGCTGTTTTATCTTGACAGTTCAAGAATCCTACATAGTTACATAAGAAGGGTGGCAAAACAACTAGTCTCTCCAGTCGTCCAATTCCTATTGCTGATGTCTGCTTAGCAACAGGTAAGTTGCTCCTTGCTTTGACAGGCTTTCTCCTCATACAGAGCAGTACTTAAGTAGTGATAAAGAGTAATTTATAAGGAGTTTGATAACTATTTGAATAGTTATCAAGCAGGAAAAACCAGAACATTATTGTATTCCCCTGTTGGAACATTTCATTAGAAGGGCACTGAGCATGTTGTCTTGAAAGTGGCACACAAAAGTGTACAACTCAGAGGCAGTAAAAGAATCACAGCCACATATGAATTAGTCAGTAAAGAAACCTTTTAATTGTAGGGTACTTTTTATTCTTTACAATCAGAATACCACAAACTATCTTTATTTTTCTTTCAAAATAAGGTATGGTTTTAATTGGATAATTAAATTGGATAAAAGCAGGATGCTTACCTGTAACTGATGTTCTTCGAGGGCCATCTGTGAATTCACACATATGGGTGCTGCACCTGCACGGTGCCTCGGCCGGAAGATTAGAAAGCTAACAGTTTTTGGCGGGAAAAACTCTGCTCCCCTCCCCCTACATAGTACAAATAGAGTGGAGTGTCCACCATTTTACTCAGTCTTGAAGACTGAACGTTCACCCCCTTGAGGCTGAAGATGATATCACAGTAATCATCATCGGTACCCTAACATTTAAGCATGGTACTGATGAAGAACATTTCCACTCACCAACACCGAGCGGGGCCAGCGGGTGGGTTGTGTGAATGCACAGATGGCCACTCGTGGAACATCAGTTACAGGTAAGCAACCTGCTGTTCTTTGTCATGGCCTCTGTGCATCACACCTATGGGTGATTAGCAAGCTTACCAGACTTGGAGGAGGGAGGTGTCGTCAACAAAGAATAGCCAAGAGAACTGCTCTACCAAAGCAGCAATATTGTCTGGCCTGTACATCAAGCCGATAATGCTTGGTGAAAGTGCATGGAGCAGCCCAGGTTGCAGCTATGCAGATATCTTGAATCGGAACTCCCGCCGCAAAGGCCGATGAAGTCGCTACTGCTCATGTAGAATGACCCCTTGGGAACGCAGGTAAGTCCATCTTGGCTAACTGGTATGCCAAAACGATAGTCTGGACGATCCATTTAGACAGTCTCTGGGATGTGACTGGAGAGCCTTTAACATGATCAGAATATTTAATGAAGTCTATTAGAAGTCTTGAAGGATTCTGTGCGAGATCTGTAAAAGACCAAGCAGCGTCGAACATTGAGAGTGTGAAGAGATCATTCAATCGGATTCGACGGCGATGGGAAGAACGCAGGCAAGACAATCTCCTGATTCATATGAAACAGTGTGGCCACCTTGGGTAAGAACATTGAATCCATTCGAAGAACAACCTTTTCTTTGTGAAAATTGAAATATGGTGGATCTATCTGAAGAGCACAAAGTTCACTAGCTCTTCATGCTGATGTGACAGCTACAAGGAAGGCAGTTTTTCCAAGATAATAAGTGTAAATCAACAGTCGCCAAGGGTTCAAATGGGGGCCTCGTAAGCGCTTGGAGTACCATGGAAAGACTCCATGTTGGCATGACAGGACAAACGGACGGATGAAGATTCTGCAGTCCCTTAATAAAACGCTGAACCATAGGTTGGGAAAAAACAGATAAGCCCTGTACATTGCCACAGTAATGTGAAATGGCAGCAGCATAAACCTTTATAGATGACGGTTTAAGTCCCAAACGGTGCAACTTGAAGAGAAATTGTAAAATGTTCTCAATAGAGGCCAATCCCGGAGAAAATGAATGGCACTTGGCAAAAGATGAGAATCTTCTCCATTTTGCCGCATAAGAGCGATGTGTTGACAGACTTAGAGCAGATTCAAGAACCGCCTGGATCCAAGACTGTCAGTCCCGGAGTGACCCCTGTCGGGTCCAAGGAAGAGCTCAGTTGCACAGTCTGTTGAGCTGGGTGTTCCAGCACTTGAGATGTCGTCGGAACCAATTCAGTAGTGAGACTTATTGAATGCGCCAGGCTGTCAGTTTCAAAGAAGTCAAGTCCGAGTGTTGAATCGTTCTGTTGTGTTAACAGATAAGGAATTGTTGGGAGCTGAAGAAATACACCTCTGGACAGCTGAAGGAGAGTGGTGAACCAGGGTTGCCTCGGCCACCATGGAGTTATTAATATCCCCGTAGCGTTGTCTTGAACTATCTTCAATACAACCCTCATCAAAAGCGGAATTGGAGGGAAAGCATAGACAGTCATGTTGTTCCAAGGGATCATAAGGGCATCTCCTGTCGATCCCAGTCCGATACCCGCTCTCGAACAAAACAGTTCGCATATCCTGTTCTCTCGGGTAGTGAACAAGTCCATGTCTGGGTATCCCCATAGATGGAAGAGGTGCTCACAAAGTCGTCTGTCCAACTCCCACTCGTGGGTCGTTGACTTCTGTCTGCTCAGCGTATCCGCTTCTACGTTGTCGGTTCCCGTCAAGTGAACCGCCAATAGTATTATGTCCCTTGGGATACACCAATCCCAAATTTCCATCGATAAATGAGCTAGAGTCGGTGACCTTGTCCCGCCCTGCTTGTTGATGTAAAAAACAGCAGCGATGTTGTTGGATGCAATTTGGACAACTTGATGCTGAACTACAATCTCGAAAGATTTGAGAGCATTGAAAATCGCCAAGAGCTCGAGGAAGTTGATATGCTTCATCACTTCCTGTCGGTTCCAAGGCCCTTGAACCTGAAGTCCTGCACATGCTGCACCCCACCCGACGAGAGACGCATTGGTGTACAAGGTTACTGTTGGTTGAGGCGGTCGGAACGGAACGCTGATAGGCAGGTTGTCCAGAATAGTCCACCGAGTCATGGTATGCAGGATCGACAGCGGAATGCGGATTAACTTGCTGGGTGGATCCCGCTGTGGATGAAATGACTTGTTGAAAAACAACTGGAGTGGCAGAAGTAGGATTCTGGCGTACAGGACGATGGCAACTGTAGCAGCCATATGTCCCAAGAGTCTCTGGATAGTGACGGCCTGTACTGTTCTGTCGAATCTGATGGATATGCATGCAAACAGTGTCTTGATAGTTCGGAGGAAGAAATGTTCTCTCCAGAGTAGAATCAAGACGTGCTCCGATGAAATCGATGACCTGCGTGGGAACAAGGGATGATTTCTCGCGGTTAATGCAAAGTCCCAGATCGTCAAGTAAAGTACAAGTTTCATGCACAGCTGAGAGAAGGTCTTGTCTAGTCTGTGACACAATGAGCCAATCATCCAAATATGGGTATATTTGTATGCCATGAATCCGCAGGTATGCGCACACCGGAGCCATACACTTTGTGAAGACTCTGGGGGCAGTAGCGAGGCCAAATGGCAAAATGTTGAATTTGAATATATCGGATCTGACGGTGAAATGTAGAAAGCGTCTGTGAGAAGGATGGATAGAAATGTGGAAATAAGCATACTTCAAGTCCAGTGAGGCGAACCAATCCTCTCTCCTCAGCAACGGAAGGATATTTTGTAAGGTGGTCATCCAAAACTTTTTAGGTTTGATTTACCTATTAACATCTCGCAAGTCCAGTATAGGACGAAAACCATTGTCCTGTTTCGGGACCATAAAATATCTGGAATAGAATCCATGAAGTCCCTCAGAGTGAGAGAGCTGTTGAATTGCTCCTTTACGAAGTAGCTGGTAAACTTCGTCGAATAATACCGAAGAGCAAGGTGTAAATTGAATCAGGCGACAGAGGAACGATGTTGAATTCTATCCTATATCCGAGCTGAATGATGGACAACACCCACCTATCAGATGTAATGGACTCACAATTGGGGAGTTGGCTATGCAGCCGACCCCCAAAAGGGAGAGGGGAAGGTGGGGAGTGGAGAGATGGCATGGTCTGCCCAGACCATCAACATTGGTGCTTCACAGTATCGAAACATCGACGGCCGTGAGAGAAGCGCTGTTGCGGCGGATGCCTTCGGCGTTGTTGTCTCTGTTGGTATTGCTGCCGAGGCTGATAGTGTTGACGGTAGGAGGATCGAGGCCATGGTCACTTACGTTTTTGCTGAGGAAATTCCATGTGGCGTGCCGTCATACGCGATTCATGGATCAACTTCAGCTTATAGTTGGTCTTCTGATGAAATAGCCCGGTACCGTCAAACGGCATTTTCTCTATCCTCCTCTTCATTTCTTCAGGGAAATTGCAATTTCTCAACCACGTGTGGTGTTGGAGGGAAATAGCACTGACGAGGGCCCTCGAGTCAGTGTCCACATGATGCCTTGCAGTGTAGAGCTGTTGTATCGCCACCTGCATGGCCTCCTTTATGAAGACCCTGGCTAAGTCCACTTGATGGTCCAGAAGGGAAGAGGTGACGTTCTCCAGGTTCTGCATTATGAAGTACTGGTAATGTGCCAGCGTCGCTTCATAATTCGATATGCGTAGGCCGAGCCCAGAGGCCGCATAGACCCGGTGCGCGAGCATATCGATTTTCCTCCCTTCCTTATCCCGAGGGGCCATGTGACCCCTCAACTCCCTGCCCTGGGAGGACTCAACCACCACCGAGTTCGGCTTCAGGTGATGGAGTAGGAATGGGATGTCTTCCTCTTGAACCTGGTACATGGCTTTGTACCGACGAGACATAGCCTGTGGTTGAACCGGTTGGTCCCAGGGCTGGACCATCACTTGGTGGAGTGTGGTGATTAATGGTAGAGCTATGGCTGCGGACTGCTCTCCCCTGATGATGTCGTAAAAACGATCAGTGCTGGGACTGGGGCGATGATGGGCTTCGATCTCCAGTGACCGAACAAGGCGGGAGATGAGCTCCGCGAATGTGACATGCAGCTCGTCAGGGGATCCAGGGCCCTGGGAGGTAATAACCACATCAGGAGACGTGGAATCCACCTCCGACTCATCCGAGTCTTCAGGATAGTGGTACTGGTCGCTAGAAGAGGAGGTTTCCAGAGATGTTGGTCATCCTCTCTCCGAACACCTTGATGTAGATGAAGCCCCCGTCGGCGGTCCCATGGGTAACCAAAAGGTTGGTATTCATCCCAGCCAGTGAAACCACCATAGCCAGGCATCGGCCAATCCTCACCTCGGTGCTCAGACGAATGACCTCGGTGTCTGGGTGGTAATGGCGAATCCGCAGGTGGTTCAGCTGCAGGCATCGGGGTCCAAGAGCATTCCCTTGGTGGGGAGTCTCTGATCTCTCCATCGGAAATGGACTCCCTAAACGGTTCCTCTGGTTGCCAAGGAGACGCGTTCTCATGCCGAATAGTCTGCCTGGGGGATCCCAGTGGAGTCACCTGCATTGCGGATTGCAGGGCCGGTTCCGAGGGAGTCGGTACCATAGCGGCGGTCGGTACCGAAAACCCCGATGAACCCAAACCCCATTGTTTGGGGTGGTCGGGTTTCTTGCCCTTACAGGCGGGCTTGTCCGCCTTTTTCTTCCTCGGCTTCTTGTGAGTAGAGGGCTTATCTGAGCCAGTATGCTTACGCTTCTCCCATTTCTTGGTTGGGGGAGAAGGGTAGCTGCTGGGCCTCCATAGAAGTGGCGCCTTCGTCACACGAAGGAGGAGCAGTAGAAGCCGAAGCAGGGTGCTTTGAGGGCGCGGCAGCGGTGGAGGCGGAGCATTGAGAGGGCGCAGCCAAAAAGGAGCCAGGCCTTAAGACCAGTCGGTCAGATTGTATCAAGGCCTGGTCCCAGAGTTGCTTGCGGAGACGATTCTCCCTGTTCTTTCTAGCCTGCATGGTAAAGGCCAAGCAATGGCCTCATTTATCAGTTCTATGCCCCTCGCCGAGGCAGAGAAGGCATAGGTCGTGGGGGTCCACCGGGGACATTTTGGATCTGCACTCAATACATTTGCGGAATGCCGCTCGCTGCGCCATCACAGAAAAGAAGAAAGAAGACAGTGCAGAGGGTAAGATAATATTTTTGTTTTTTGTTTTTTTAAAAATAGGAACAAAAGGTTAAAGAAAAGGGCATGAGAAAAACTTGGAGTATAAAGATAGAGAAGAGATATGTGAAAACTGTGCGAACAAGCAGTGAACGCAAGAATCTAAGCGAGAGACGAACAGGCACAAGGCACAGCGAGCGGCGGTCACAAAGACTGAGTAAAATGGTGGACACTCCGCTCTATTTATACTATGCAGGGGGAGGGGAGCGGAATTTTTCCCGCCAAAAACCATTGGCTTTCTAATCTTCTGGCCTAGGCACTGTGCAGATGCAGCACCCATATGTGTGATGCACAGAGGCCACGACAAAGAACTTTACAGGTATCTGGTGTAAGGTAAGAAGAGAAGAGGAAGCTGGGCAGTAAGTGGGGCCAGCAAAAAGAAGCCAAGATTAGAGTGTAGCTGCAGGTATGAGAACAGCTTTGAGGGAAGGAAGGTGTGGAAAAGATCTAATTCAGACCAGGAGCACAAGTGGGAAGCAGAATAGATGGGAAAACTGCTACAGATACAGGGATGTGGGGTATGGGGAAAGAAGCAAAAGAAGTGCAATAGCAAGGGGAGCCAGGCACCAGGGGGCAGGGAGGTATAAATAACTTTCATCTGTTTCCTAGCCAAGATGAGAGTAAAAAGTGGAAGGAAATAGAAGGCTCAGTGCCTGGAGGCACAGAAAACAGAGGGTGGGGATGAGGATCAAAAGCTGCTCCTTGGACTAGGGGCACAAGTCGATACAGAGGGGATATATATTGGGTTAATAACTGTCACCTGTGTGGTAGACCAGGTGGGAATAAAGGCAGGGGGGAGATGAAAGAGCATAAAAGGTGTTTGTGGCAGGTGGTAAGACTGGGTGATGATGGCTGGGTTAAAAGGTTAGATGCCAGGAAGTACCTCCTGACAGTTAGAACCCTGAAGGTATGAAATGTGCTTCCATGGGAGGTGGTTGAGGCCCCATCGGTGAGAGTGTTCAAAGATAGGCTAGATATGCACATGGTGGGCATGTCATGAACGGAGCCGGCTGGAGCCAGGGTTCAGACTAGATGGCCCGGGAGGCCCTATTGACTTGCTCTGTTTCTATGTTTCTAAGAGAAAGTCAAGATGAAGTTCATATCAGTGGCACCAGGAACAAGTGTGTGCAGATAGACAGGGATGGGGACACTTCCCCTTGGTGACAGAGACATATGAGTGGAAGCAGGAAAAGTGACAGGCAAAAAAGTGCAGGGCAACATATGCAAGAATCACTTTTTCCATGTGGCAATATTAAGGTGCACTGTTTGGGATGTTTTTAGCATATATTAACTGTTTCTATAATGTCATCCTTAGAATAATATATTATTAATAAATGTCTATTACTTATAGATACAAGTTTTTAAAAGTTACATAATATTTTTATAGTTTGAAAATAAGCTTTCTTTTTCCTAAATAGAAATATCCAGACTGTTCTAAGGGATTAGGTACAGGATCTTTCAAGTATCAAAATTATTGTAAATTAGAATCTTTAAAAAAAAAGTATGTCACTACTTCATGAAATGGTGTTGGCAGCATCATGTTGTCTGACTATGCAAGAGAACTAAATGTAATTTAAATGGCTCCTTGTCACAATAGATGGCAGGGGTGACATGTAAGGGCTTTAAACGGAAGATTGTTTTTTATAAACCAAATCGTGACAGAACCTTTCGATATGCCCTTCCAGTACAGTGCTGACAGTAGCCATGGAGAACCTTGACCATTTTTGTTCCATTTACCAGGAAATAAAAGTGATATGGTTATGTCTACTTTAAAAAAGGAGGTGGGATCCAGAGAACTCTTAGAGGAAGAATATTCCACCATCAGACTAGATTTAAATCATGGTTTTTGACATAATTTACATGACTGCCTGTCTTACACATAGGTAGAGGAACTTTATTAAAATATTCTCAAACTGGGTCTCTTTTACAGCCTGCTGCTATTATAGGTTTTTTCCTTCAGGGAAAAAATAATATGATAAACCTCAGGCTATACACAAAAAATTCCAAAGAGTTGTGGAGTATTCTGCTCAAACGTTTTCACTTTCATTTGCTTGCCCCCGTCTCCTCACACTTAGCTTCTTGTGGAGATCTATTCCACTCCCAACGATCTTCTATTCATTGAATTTTTTGAAACTTAGCACTTAAGGGGTTGATTCAGTGTACATAGATTTGCAAAGGAGTAATGGGATTAAGATTTGTTTTCTCAGTTCTGTATGTTTTATAACATTTTTGCTGTAAACAGGCATGTGATCTCTGCAGATACAAATTCACACAGACTGCAATGGAGTGGAAAGCACATTTATAAAGAAAGGCAGGGTAAGTGCAATTTTATATCTGGATGAAAAGCAGTTGAATACCAGTAGGAGTTCCTTCTCTCAACCCACAAAAAACAGCTATACTACTCAGAACTGTACCTAACTCCTGTAAAAGACTTGTATCTTATTCTGCCTTCTGGTCCCATAAGCTTCTTTCTACTGCTCCAACTCTTTCAGCCCACTTATATCCTCTAATATTTCAAGTCTTGAGTTACAAGCAGTCTCATTTGAAACAACTTCTCAAATCTAAGAGAAGCTTTAAGCATCTTGTGCCATTCTTCCAAGTTTTTATTGTTTTATTTTATTATATTGTTTCATTCAACAGTACGCTGTTATGATTGCTGTGTGGCTAATAAAATTACTAAATGCATCCATAGGTTGTCCATAAGACAAAATAAAAAAGAGATATTCACAAGTAAGTTTACCTTTTAGAGATATTTCACCAGCATGGCTGCACTTGAAATATGGGCAAGCATTGTATGTTACAAATAGAGATATATAACAGCAGCATCTGTTCTACATGCATTAAGCTCATTGAAGCTCCTGCTACAAAAGGTATAGAAGGCATGGCAGGTGTTAATTTACCTCCTGTTCTCCTATAACTATTGAGACAGAAGAGCTTTTGGAGCAAGGGAAAAGTGGATTGCTGGAGTCATGTGGTGAATACTGCTCAAAGGAGGTAAATTACTGTAAGGTGGACAACATTACGTTCTTCTTCAAGTGACAGTCCACATGATCCACTTGAACTTACTGAACAGCAGATACCCAGTGGGAAAGGAATACAAGAAGCTTCATCATATAATGGAATGATCTCTGCCCTGATTTTTCTCTAAAATATGACTACATCCTGCAGAAAGGGGAGCATATATGAAAAGGAATTGCACTGCTGTATGTCTATAAACTGCATAAACTGAAAACAGGATCATTATAAATGTGTGGAGGGGGAAATTCCAAATCACTACAAAGATAAGAGTATGCACATTTTATATAATTCAGTTAAATGACACTAAGTTGTATTGGAGTCAAGCACTGGTTTATGTGATTTGGCTTAAATGGACCTAAACAGCTAGTATTATTAAATAATTTACCTGATCTTCATGTCAGCACTGCAGGACTTGTCAACTTCCTTTACACTAATAAAAGTCACTATTTGAAGAGATAACTAATGTGGAGTGAGATGTCAGCCACAGAGTGAGGCCTGAGCAATGATATTTCACATCACACTTATTTTGTTACCCAACACTTTTCAAGGAAATTATCTTGCTAGTAGTATATTTTGGGTGTGATCTGAACATTAATTCAATGTAACTGCAATGAGTGCAGGCTTAGACTTGATGTCTTCCAAATATTTTGAGCTTCAGCTCCCATCATATAGCCAGTATGGAATGCTGTGAATATAGACCAAAAACACTTGGATGCAGAAGACTTAACTGATGATCTTCAAGGACCCTTCCCACTGTACATGTTATTTATGATTAGGACATTTGGGGTAAGCTCTCTATGTTAATTTCTATTCTTTTTTATTGCAATAGCTCAGAAACAGAGGAAAACACATCAGCTGGGAAAACCAAAGCAGAGTAAATAACAAAAGGTAAAAGCTAGGAAAAAAATAAAAGGAGAGGGAAAGTACTAGATAATATTTGATGGTAGTCAAGTTATCTTAATACACTAGATAATATGTTTCCTTTATTTCCTGATTTTTAATCATCTGAATCACATTCAAAAGACTAGTTTTAAAAATGTAATCTCTTTAGTTAAATCTAACATAATAAAGCTTAGAACTCTATCAGTATAATATACTATAGTTAAACTTTCAGCATTTAGCAGCATTAAAAATAACTGAACCAAATAAAACCCTAATCTAAGGTGACATTGTGACATTTCATTATCTATGCCACTTCACCTACCTTGCTGGAAAGTATTTAATATCATAATAGTACTTAAAATATTATAAATAAAAGCCCTAGCCTAGATTTAAAAAATACATTCATTAACACAACACCCCAACAAATTAAAATATCAAATGTCACTCTACCTTTGCATGAAAGATTAACAGAATGAAAAATTAATCTAACAAAACTGAGCCATTTCAATGACAATTCTTACAGGGCAGGTAGATTGTTATAGCGGTCTTTAGTTAATGTGATTGCTACTTTATGCATAACAAAAACTGGAACAGATTGTCTTTTTATATTCTCAGAAATATATAAAAGATAAATCATTTTGAAGAGTATGTTGAAGCATTCATAGCTATTTATACCCTTTAAATGCCATTAATTCCTGTAAGTATACTGAGATTTATTTCAAATTATTAGCACATTATTTTGTAAATTTGTATCTGTATATGTTTCTGGTTAAGAAGTTTATGCACAAATTACAGAAAACACTGAGCTAGCCCCTGTACCATTTCCATTGGCTCCCACTGCTATGTTTTGAGAAGGCTGTAGTAAGGTATGGTTTGGCTATAACTGGAGGAATCTGGGTAGGAACTACAGATTTAAGAGTGCCCTACATCATCTGTTACAATCTAGACAGTATCAGAAGTTCAGTGTTATCTTAGGTGTTCTCTGCAGTTGTACAGAAACTGCACCTCCATCATATGCAACAAAAGAGCCCAGTTGCAATATCTGCATCACCCCCCTAGCTTGGGAATATTATTTTGGTTGCAGGAATTTAAACTAATTTCCATACAGGAATGATTGATTTTTATTAAAAAGATATGGCTCTCCTTGATTCAACCAGTAGGTCCTGATGGTAAATTGTTCTCATAGTGTCGTGCCTGAAGCCCCGACAGAGGCAGCACCTCACAAGGAGGTCTTGTGCTTGGGACCCTGTATCCAAAAGCAAACCCCGCAACCTAGCTTGGGGGTGGCTGAGCAGATAGCTGCACCTCCCCCTGACTCCCTGCCCATTGAGCAAACACCCAAGCCCACATCAAAGCAAGAGAGCCCCGAGGGAAAAGACACTACGAGTTCTACTCAGAAGGAGTCAGAGCAGGCTGTCCCTCCTCCCACTGACACTGAACTTCCTGAACATGACACAGGAGATGCAGGGGGCGTTATAGAATTTTTCCTAGCAACCAATCGTAGAATTCTTAGAAGATACAAGCAAAGGCAGGCCCTGTTACACCAGAGGGAAGAAAGGCGTGACCAGGAGAACTAGTCCCACGTGGGCTCGAGGACAGACACCACTAGAGGATTAACATCTGCAGTCCAAAGGCCTCAACAGAAGAGCTTATCTATAGAGTTGTAAATCTTGCAGACAAATAGCCATAAAGAACTTTAGTTTTATTGCTCATGACCGTGTGGATTGTTTACATGTTGAGCAGCATCTCAACAGCATGTTAATCCTCTAGACCCCCACACAGCCGAGCAAAGATTTTTTTTCTCCTCTCTTCATCCACCAATTTTCTTTTTCCACCTTTGAAAAACCGCAGCAATGGAATCAAGAGATCTTCAAGGAATCTCTTGGAATCAAGAGAACTTCAAACTTTAAGGGATGAAAACACCCTCCTGAGGACACAATACGCAGAAGCTACACAACGAATGGATGCAATGCAACTTGAGCTGGATAACCTCCATACTAAGCTACAAACAGCTACCGACTCAAAGCAAAATCAAGACCTGACTCTAAGAAGATGCCCCCTGGAGCCTCCCCCTAAATACGATGGGAAAAAAGAAGGAATTGCAACTTTCAAAGCACAATGTGAACTCTACATTAGTCTATGCCATAATGACTTCACCGATGAAAAGATGAAGGTAGGCTTTTTAATAAATCAACTCATGGGGGCCCCAGCCCACTGGGCAACTGCAAGGCTTATCGCTCAAGACTCTGTATCAAACAACGCTAATCTGTTTATAGACACCCTGGGGAAGTTCCTTGGTGCAGAATCTTGCAAAGAAATGGCCATCCGGGAGATAAAACGTCTGAAACAGGGGCATACCTCTGCCACTGATTACACTACTAAATTCCAGCTCCTTACGAATGACCTAGGGTGGAATGAGGAAGCCTTAATGGTACAATACCGCGAAGGCTTGAGGGAGGAGGTTTTGGATGATTTGGCATGCACATCTATGCCAACAACTTTGCAGCAGCTGATGCTTTTAACCATTCAGATTGATGCACAGCTTAATGAGAGAGCCCGTGCTAAGCAGGAACGCCACGCTGGTCTGTAGCCAACTAAAGGAAGATGGTTCCCGCACACGGAAGCCAGCCCCCAACAATTCCTGCCTGAGAGTTACGTTGCCATGGCGACACCTCAGCCGGAACCGGAACCTGAGCCAATGCAGCTGGGAGCTGCCGGGCCTCGCATTCCAAGGGAAGATAGGGTCTACCGCCACCCAACCGGGCCATGTTTTATCTGCGGTCATAATGGCCATATGGCCTGGTCGTGCCCTTTGAAAAAGCAGGCGGGAAACTTCCAGTCCCAGTGTCATTAAGCACCGCGACACTGGGACCCGCCCATAAATCACAAGGGTGCCAACCCCTGGGAAAAACTCCTACAACCCGACACCTGCTGGTGGATATCGCTTTGCAAGCACACCCACAACCTGCAATTCAAGCCACAGCACTAATTGACAGTGGTGCTACTGCTTCATTCATGGATGAGGAATTTGCTGAGAATCACTGTTTTCCTACATCAATACTACCAACCCCTCTCCAGGTGGACTCTATCCAGAAACGTCCCCTGCAAGGGGGCCCCTCCTCCCGCCAATCCTTGCCACTCACTCTACAAATGGGAAAACACTGCGAACAAACAGCTTTCTTATTAGTGAAGGACCTACAATACCCTGTAGTACTTGGCATGGACTGGTTAATCAGACACAGACCCCAAATATCTTGGGACTCGGGGCAAATACACTTCAATTCTAATTTTTGTTCGCAACACTGTGCCAACCCTATAGCCCAAACTCCTCTTACCTCCTCCCCGTCTTCCACCACCACCCTTCCTCCGCAATACCAAGACTTTTGGGACATTTTTGACCCACAAGAGGCTGACAAACTACCGCCTCACCGCTCATGTGACATGGAGATTCACATACAACCAGGAGCAACCCTCCCAGTCAGCAAACTACGACCCATGTTACCTAAGGAACTCAAAGACTTCATATCCACCAATTTAAAAAAAGGCTTCATCTGCCCTTCCTCATCGCCCACTTCAGTGACACCCATCATCGTGCCTTGGAAAAATTCTGAAGAACCTAGGGTTTACATTGACTACCGCCGCTTGAACGCAATCACCATTCCTAACAGGCACACCATGCCACTTATCTCGGAGATCTTGGAACGCCTGGGCCAAGCACGCATTTTTACCAAGTTGGACCTTCGCAACGCCTACAATTTACTGCGCATACGCCCTGGACCTGAACATCTAACTGCTTTTTCCACACGATTTGGTACCTACGAATTTTTAGTAACACCTTTCGGACTTTTAAATTTGGGTCAATCGTTTTGCAGATTGATCAATGAGATCTTCCACAATTTTCTCGATGACTTCTTAATTGCCTACCTGGATGATTTATTGATCTTCTCCAATGATCCCGAGTCTCACGTTCACCATGTGCGAGCCGTCCTACAAAGCATGCGAGAGCACCACCTCTCGGCTAAGCTGGAAAAATGCAAATTCCACACTACTTCCCTCGTGTACCTGGGCTACTGCATTTCCCCAGATGGGCTACAGATGGACCCTGAAAAGATACGGGCAGTTCTATCCTGGCAACCACCACGAACAAAGAGAACTGCAAAAGTTCTTGGGTTTTGCGAACTTCTGTTGTTGATTCACACTGCACTTTTCTCGTCTAACCGCACCATTGACTGACCTCTTGAAGGACAAGGGGCGTTGCCTGAATTGGCAACCTGACACCACAGCCATGTTCACCACTTTGAAACACCAATTCACTTCAGAACACCAACTAATTCATCCAGATACATCCACGCCTTTCATACTACAAACCGATGCCTCGAACAAAGCCATTGGAGCAGTTCTCCTGCAACCACAAAACAAGTCCACCACTAACCTCAGACCGGTGGCTTTCTATTCTCGCAAACTCTCCAGCTCAGTACAAAACTACACGATCTGGGAGAAAGAACTGTTAGCGATCAAAGCTGCCTTAGAAGAATGGCGACATTTGCTTGAAGGTTCTCTCCACACAATCCTTATCCAATGGATCACAAGAACCTTATCCATTTCACTTCCACCAAAATACTCAACCAAAGACAGGCACGATGGGCTCTATTCTTTGCCCACTTTCACTTCTGCATCGAGAACTTACCCCCTTCAAAAAATCTTCTGGCTGACTCTCTATCCAGGAAACCTGAATACTTCCCCGACAACGAGGAACAACCCGACCCAACCCCTATTCTACAACCCAAAATTGCAGCTGCAGCATCCGTCTCTGCCTCCTACAACGATGACCTCCACCATGCACAACAAGCTGACCCCTTCGTTCACACAAAAAAGGAACAAAGTAGAACAAACACCCTTCCCGCCGCCTACTCATTTGAGGATGACATCCTGCTCTTCAACCATGTTCCGTATGTTCCATGAACAAATACTACAGCAATGTCATGACTCTCCGCCTGCAGGACATTTTGGAGTCTACAAAACACTGCACACCCTCTCTAGAGACTATTGGTGGCCCCGCATGTACCATGACGTCAAATCGTACGTACTCTCTTGCCCTACATGCCACCGCGCCAAACGCCAACCAGGAAAACCACCAGGACAGTTACACCTGGTGGAAACACCCCACCCCCCGGACCCTGGCACACCGTTTCTATGGACTTCATTACTGATTTGCCCAGATCGAGTGGCTTCAACACCATACTGGTCATCATGGACCTTTTTATGAAAATGGCGAACTTTATCCCCTGCATAGGACTCCCCTCCACCAAGACCACCACTTCCCTGTTCATTCACCATATTTATAAAGCACATGGGTGGCCCCTCGCTTTAATTTCCGACAGGGGCAGTCAGTTCACGTCCCGATTTTGGCGGGAACTCTTGACCTTGCTCAAGGTCGATCTCCGCCTCTCTTCTGCTCCTCACCCGCAGACTGATGGACAAACAGAACGCCTGAACGCAACTCTCGAACAATACCTCCGCTGCTACATGAACTACCAAAAAGGAAGACCGGGTGGACCCTCATGGCAGGGGGTAGGGCTAAGCAGAAGGCAACGGGGTTGATTTGAGTGGTTATGCGGAATGGTCCAGCACGTTTGTGGGCCAATTTGCAGGAGGGTACTGAGAGGGTAAGATATTCAGTGGATAACCAGATCCAGTCGCCAACATGTAGAGGAGGTCCAGGCTGTCTTCGCCAGTCAGCGACTTCTTTGTAGGTTGACTTGGTTCTGTCCAATTGTTGCTTGAGTACAGATTGTACTGAGGCCAAGTCGTGCAGGAAATTTCTGGCAGCGGGGACGGATGATGACGGGAGTGATGAAGGGAAGGCGCGAGGATGGTAACCAAGGTTAGCGAAGAAAGGAGTTTGACATGTGGAGGCGTGGACGGAATTGTTATATGCAAATTCTGTCAGTGGAAGGAAAGAGAGCAAACACCTGAGCCCACATCAAAGCAAGAGAGCCCCAAGGGAAAAGACACTATGAGTTCTACTCAAAAGGAGTCAGAGCAGGCTGTCGCTCTTCCCACTGACGCTGAACTTCCTGAACATGACACAGGAGACGCAGGGGGCGTTATAGACTTTTCCCTAACAACCAATCGTAGAATTCTTAGAAGATACGAGCAAAGGCAGGCCCTGTTACGCCAGAGGGAAGAAAGGCGCGACCAGAAGAGCTAGTCCCATGTGGGCTCGGGGAGAGACACCACTAGAGGATTAACATCTGCATTCCAAAGACCTCAACAGAAGAGCTTATCTATAGAGTTGTAAATCTTGTAGACAAGTAGCAATAAAGGACCTTAGTTTTATTGCTCGTGAACGTGTGGGTTGTTTACATGTTGAGCAGCATCTCGACACATGATCAGCCTGTGCATGCGAAGTACAATTTGCCTGCTAAAGCTCAATAGTAATGTTTGCCATTGAAACATTTGTTAGAATCTGCCCTGCCACTTTTACAATTTCAAAGTCTTCCTCAATATTGAAAATATTTATCATGTCCAATCAGTTATATCAACCCATTCAAGGTAAACTGGAAACCATAAAGCAAGAAATTGAACAGTTAAGCATTACAATACTGGGCATGAGCAAAATAAAGTGAAAATTATTTTGAACCATAAACTGCTTGTCTGGAAATTACAAACTTGGAAGAAACAGAATGGCTGTAATACTAAGGTAAGATGAGGCACATGGAGTAAGAGAATATAATGCAAATCTGACCAAATTGTTCCAATCTAAATTTTCCGAAAAGCTACCAACATAACCATAATTCACATCTATGCTTCAACAACAGAAACCAAAATACAACCAAAGTAACATTCATGAGTAATGTAAAGTTAGCATAAAGAACAATTTGCATTACTGAACTCAATTGATATGGTAGAAGAGGGGAATGAGGAAGAAGAAGAGACTTGATCATTGACAGAAGAAACACAATGGCTGCAAGCAGGCAAGGAGCCTAAGCAAAAAGTGACAGAAATAAGCACAGAATTCAGAACAGCACTTTTCAGTAAGTATCATGCAGAAACCAAAGTGACCATTATAATTGCCAGTGCAAAGAAATAGAAGAGAACAATAAAGAAAAAGCAAGAGACCTTTTCCAGAAGTTCCAAAGAATCAAAGGGAAATTCAAATCTGGATTAGGAATGCTGAAAAAGCAACTGGGGAACATATTATGTACATCCCTTTTACCCCATGTGCAATGGAAATTCCTGATACTTAAGCTGGATACTGAAAAAGAAGAGGCACTCAAGTTCTTATCGTAAATATACACTGACTACTAGAGTGCGGCAAAAAATTTTTCAAAGATCACTTCACTCTATGCTTTATTGACTGTTGAAAAGTCTTTGACTGTGTAGATAGCAAAAAGCCATGGGTGGTTCTGAAAGAAATGTGTTGTCCTGATGTGTAACCTCTATCATGGACAAGAAAGTATTGTTAGAACAGAATATGGAAAAACAGAACGGTTTCCTGTAGGCAAAGACATCAGACAAGGGTATCATAAGAAAAGCTGAATTAGGATCAGAGGAAGGAGGAATGAAAATTGGTTAAGGATACACCAATAAGTTAGGATATGCAGATGGTACCATATTATTAGCACAACACAGCAGTGAACTGGAACAACTCTTGATGAAAGTGAAAAATGAAAGTGCAAAATCAAGACTGCAGCTGAACATTAAGAAAATAAAAATCATAACAACAGATTTACAGGACTTTAATTCAACGATGAAGAAATTGAAATTGCAAAAGAACTGGCATACTTTGGCTCAATCATCAAAGGAACGAATGTAGTCAAGAAATTCAAAGAAGACCGTGACTTGGAAGGGCAGCACTGAAGGAACTAGAAAAGATTATCAAGTATATTGACCTTTCACTGGAGACAAAAGCCAAGACCTTCCACACCATTGTGCTGCTGATCACTATGTATGTGTGTGAAAGCTGTACAGTGAAGAAGGCTTGTAGGAAGAAAATTGATGCATTTGATCTACAATGCTAGAAGAAAGTTTTACAAATATCCTGTACTGACATCAAGATGAATGTATAGGCCATTCAAATCATGTCAGAATATGCTCTGGAAGCAAAAACGACAAAAGGGAGCCTGTTGTACTTTGGTCACAGCACAAGAAGGCAAGACTCACTGGAGAAGACAATTGTGCTAGGGGAAGCAGAAAGCAGAGAAAGAGGAAACCCAAGAATGAGATGAGTCAGTTCCACAAAGGAAACCGCAGTTACAAAAGCTGAGCGAGGCTGTAAATGGCAGGACATTTAGGGGGGCATTCACAGGGGCTTCATAAATTGGAGACAACTTGATGTTACGTATCAACAAAGTGGAGAATTGTCAAGGAAGACCATGATCACATTATCAAGAACTAGTTAAACATTGAAACAAAAAGGCAAAAGCATCAAATATCACCAAAATGCTTGTAGATTAGCCAAATCCAAATAATAGAAGGGGAGCTAAAATATATAGGTGAGCTTAGGGATGGTAGCACAAAGTCCAAGAGGTCTGCAGCACAATTACAAGCCATTAAAGAAAATATGACTTCCTTGAGAAACGCTTGCCAAAAGAGGAACACAAACCTACAAAGAAATGCAAGCAGACAATAAGAGATACACAAAGCAATATTTTGTGGAACAACTAGGGAAACATTTAGACTCTTGGGTTGATACTGGAGGTATATGTTTAAGGAGATTTCAGAGAAGCTGAATGAATTGTTTTAATCTATCTTCATTGCAGAAGATGTAGGGCAGTTACACTAGACTGGCACTAGACTGATATTTTCAAAAAGAGAGTTTAAGGAAATGAGGCAAACAGTGATGGCAAGAGATAAAGGTCCACACCTTATTGACAAACGGAAAGCAAACAAATCACAAGGTCCAGATAATGTCCATCCAACAGTTCTAAAAAGTGTGCATAGGATCACACCTTTTAGACAGGAAAATTTCCAGCATTTTCCAGCTAGCCAATCTGGCTGTGAGATGTTGGGAGTAATAAGACTTTTTTCCTCTATAAACACACATAGAATTGCATCCCAAAGAACTCAAATGTGAAACTGCTGATCTTCTAACAAAACTTTGTGAACATGCTCCTAAGATCTGACTGGAGAGTGACCAATGTAACATAGATTTTTTTAAAAGGATTTGGGAGGCGTCCAGGAAAGTACAGGTCAGTTGGTTGATTGTTTTGGGTAATTTGGTAGAACAAGCCTTGATGAAAAAGAACCAGTACAGCTTCCCCCAAGTTATGCCTTTTCTCACTAAACTTTTAGAGTGTCAATAAATATGTGAAGAGTTCCAAAAGAATCATGATTCAGTTACTCACTAAAGACTCTGATGCAAACTTAATAGACATTGAATAAGAAGAGTTCCTCTTATGGATTACTGGCCAGAAAGCAGAAACAGGGAATAAATGGTCAATTGTCACAATGGAAGGATGCAAACAGTGGGGTCCCACAAGGATTTAAATTGAAACTGGTGCTTTTCAACTAGGACTGAGCATTGAGGTAGCCAAGTTTGCTAATGACACCAGCTGCAGGCATAAACAAGCCACATTGTGGCATGGTTGGAATTATCAAAATTCTTGGCTCAGATGCTGAGCTGTACCTTCTATCATCAAAGTACAACACACCATAATTTCTATGTATTGAATCATTAACACTCAGCTGTAGTTATGGACAAGAAATGTTGCAAAGGCTGCAATTAAGCATGCATTTTCTATGATTCTAAGAATGTTTTTACAAAATCTAAAAAAGCAACAAAATAATTCCCTAGACAGTAAGTGCCATGTTTCAATCTTATTTTGGATGTATGCCTAATAATAAAATGATCCGCAATGAACAGAGGACCGCACTCCCATCCAAGAATGTAATCAGATTAATGGTGTATTTGTTTTATAAAAATGAAGAACATTAAGCCTGAGAATACCTAATTTACATGGCAAATAGATGCTAGAGACATATATAGATATATGGAACAGAGAAAATCTAACAAAACACAGATTACAAAATTATCTGTTGACTTGAAAACATGTTGGCAACTAGCAATAAAATGCATATAATGCGCATGTGTTCATATCAACTTTTATATATAAAAGATGTGTGGTTGTTCAAAAGATTGTAGTATTATCTCAAGAAGAAAACATACTATATAATAAAAATAAAATAGTATATACAAAATATTGATATTTAAAAATTGTACAACATGCAAAATTAAAGCAAAAGGTTAGGAAATTTTGAAACTTCAAAAATAAAAAATGTAAAATCACTATTTATGTAAAACAGCCACTCCAATACTCTCTCTATAACTAGTCCCATAAACAGCTTGCTAATGTTTACAGCACAATTTATTTATTTCTATTCATTAAAAACTTCTGTATGCCGTCCTATTATAGAAGATTTAAAAACAACTAAAACAACAATTTCAATAAATAATAAAACAGAACAAAACAATAAATTCTAAACAGAGCGACTGAATTTAAAGGTATTAGATTTTTAAATACTGCTTAGATAAAAAGGTTTTGGCCTGGCACCGAAAAGCATATAAACTTGGCACCAGGAGTACTTCTCTGGGAAGTACATTCCAGAGTCTGGGCGCCACAGCAGAGAAGGGACTACTCAGAGTTGATGACCTTTTTACCTCTCTTACAGAGGGTAATCCTATGCACAATTACGTAGAAGCCAAGCTAATAAATCTTACTCCCAAGTAATTGTGCATAAGATTGTAGTCAGGCTAGAAAAGCAGAAGGCAGCTTCTACTGTCAATATTTGCTTTCTAATCCTCCTCCCCATCTTGGGGATGTTCTACCTCTTTCTGAGAGCTTCCCACACCCACTTTGGTGATGGAGTTCCACATAATACAGCCCACTCTGTTCAGGAAGCCCTCCCAACCTCTCTGGAAAGAATTTTCAGGGGATAGAAGAAAGGACTTTGGAGAAGTGGAAAAAGAAAGATGGTGCAAGCTTCCTTCCTCTTGTGCAATTATTGCATACATCCCATAAAATGTACACATATTTAAACGAGATGAAAAATATACCATTTCAACACATTCATGCTTTTTAAACCAATATTTCAGCAAAGATGAAGAATAGATTCAGCATAGTATACACCATTTAGTCACCTAGGTAATTCTGCAAAACTATTTTACAAGAATTTGCTTAGGGTGAACCCAGGAAAATTATATAAATAGGCAAAATACACTGCAGCTTGTGGAGATTATTATCTCATTTTAAATCATTTAATCTATAGGCTGCAGGAATCAATATCTGTATATATAAAGGGGCATGTTCCTTCACTAGAAAAATACAGCAAGAGAAACTGGAAGCAACAATATATGAAATACTACTGTAACTTATTCTTTCCACTACCCGGAGGTTCTACCAAAATTATGGCTTAGGATAACAAACTAACATCTGTGCACAAACTTCTGATTTCCATTTTCCATTAACTGCCATTTAGCATGTTGCTAGAGGGATGCAGGTGGCGCAGTGGTTTAAACTGCTATGCTGCTGAGCTGGTTGATCGAAAGGTCGCTGGTTCAAATCTGCACAACGAGGTGAGTGCCCATTGCTCCGTCCCAGCTCCTGCCAACCTTACAGTTCGAAAGCATGCAAAGGCAAGTAGATAAAAAGGTACCAGTTCGGTGGGAAGGTAACAGCGTTCCGTGCACTTCGGTGTTTAGTCATGCTGACCACATGACCACGGAGACTGTCTGGGGACAAATGCTGGCTCCCTCAGCTAGGAAATGGAGATGAGCACTGCCCCCTGAGTCAGGCATGACTGGACTTCACGTCAAGGGGAAACCTTTACCTTTACCTTTTTTACCTTGCTTCATTATACCATTATTAAACTAGCTACAGCTTGTCCAGGTTGAATCATAATTCTAAACTGTGATTACTATTTTTTAAGAAGGAAACACTTTTGATATCCTTGTGGTCTATGGAAGAGTAGGAGAGGGAACACATGAGACTGAATATAGACTTCAATTAGCATATACCTGAAGTAAAGCTTTAGAAGTAAAGCAAACTAGATAGTTTTAGAGTGTCATTTGTATTCCAATATTAAAAGAAAACTAATTAATAATTCCCAGTACACTAGATTATTAAAATGTTGACAATCTATGAGCACTGTATATGCAATCATTTGTGCTTCATGGGCAAAGCTAATTATTTTGGAGGGGGCACCTGCCTCTGACCTTTTAGTAACTCTGTTTTGCCTCCATGCCTATCATAGTTCAGAATCACTCTACAACAGGGACTTACAGCAAAATGCAAGTACTCCTGACTTCTTCCAGGATATTCCATTCCCTGCCTCCTGCTCACATCCTCCATTCTGCGTTCCCACCTAGTCAGGCAGTATTCCATATCCACTGAACATTCCGTTGGAGTGGATGTCCCTCTTTTTTCTCCAAAAGTTGCTACATGCAACAAACCTTTGGTTTCACCAAACCTGCTGATATTTTATAAACACTAAATCATCAGAGAATTTTAAAAAATAATTACAAACATCCAACCATGAAAAAACATTAACCACTGCTATTAGAAACCACTTCAAAAAGGGAACTACCATTTGTGGCCCAAAAGACTTCCTAAAAGACCTCCCTCTTGTGTGTATACATTTGCAATGCCATCTTGATTACAAAAGGACAGGCACTTGGAGAAATGAGTTCACTGTTAGTATACAGGATGATACATTAAACAGTATTTGAAAAGGAAACATTGCTTATGACCCTATTCTTCATAGAAGATGAATTGTGACCCACTATAAATGTGAAGGCTTTCCTGAATAGGACCTTTAAAATCTTTCCTCTATAATATTCTATTCATATGTAGCATTTTACCTAGTGAAAACAGATTGAACAATGTGCATGATAGATCTTACTACAATGTGACAATTGTACATGTAGCTTTTCAACTTAAACTTATTCTACCTAAAGGAATACAATCACAGTTGAGAGGAAAAACTGCCTTTAAAATACATTCCTGATAACAAAAATGTAAACTTATCTTTCAAATCTAAAATAAATGTTATAAAATAAAAACAAGAAACAGAAGTTTAAATGCACAATTACTAAATTTATCTTTTTCTCAAAACTAAAAGGAGTTAGAATTTCCAGCATGTCAAACTAAATGAAAATCTAATGCAAATAAACAAGTAAAAATAAGAGTCATATTAAACATACACAGACTATCCCAAAGGAAAAAATAATAATAAAAATGAGTGAGAAGTCCAAGCAAAGCATTTATTTTACTCTTGAAGGGATGGTGAAAGAAGGTGACACTAGATAACAAGAAAATAGTAGAAAATAAATGTTGAGGAAAAAACTGGGTTTAGTCTTATGAATTAAAGACTAGAATGTAGAATGAACATCCATGAGAGGTGGTTGAAGCCCCATCTGTGAGGATGAGTTATTGATTTAATATTATGAATTACTTATTAACAAACAAATTTTTAACAATACTTCAAAAAACCATGGCACTGAAATCATCAAGCCTGTTTATATTTATCTGGTTTCCAGGACACATCTAAATTAGGTATTACCAAATGTGATCATTCACAATGCTACAAATGTAGCTATATATACCAAACAAACCCAGAAATAGTGTGGTGTTCTCATGGTAGACTGTAACCAGGGGTCCCCAAAGAAGCACCTGGAGGTACTTCCAATAACACCTGTAAAGGGATTCCCAATGTGGTGCCTGTACAAAGGCAAAAAAATACATTTTTAAAAAATAATAAATATGGATTTGTATTAAATGCAGGCAGCTTCCTAAATTATAACAGGCTGGAACAAAAACAGACTAAATATCCAAATAAATATACATTTGTAGTTGGCATCTTTATGCAACCTGTTCTTATATCAAAAAAGCTTGGAAGGTCCTCTGTCTATTGCAGTGTTTATCCTTCCAATTTGTAATAGCAGTCTTTTAGCTGTCAAAGGGATGCAAAGAATCCACTTCCCCCTCCATCTGTTCATTTCCATGAAGTGGGTATATAAGATGAAAGAGCATATGTTAGTAAATATTAAAGGCTATTCCAATACCAAGTTTATCTGTAGAATAATTTTTTACCCAAAAGAAGCAAATACTTAACATTATCAAAGCATAAGGTTAAAAGAAGAATTAACTATATTGCACCATCGGAAACTAGCTGAATTAGACCATTCCGTATTAAAGAAAATGAGTATACATAGAATGTTGGATTGGAGGCTAGGTGATCTGGGTTCTAGTCCCTATTCAGCCATGAAGATCACAGGATGATTTTGGGCCAGTCACTGATTCTCAGTCTAGCCTACTTCATAGGTTTTTTCGTGAGGATAAATTGGAGAGGAAGAAAAACTTGTAAGCTGTGTTGCATTCCTTGCAAGAGGAAGAAAGGCAGTGTATAAATGCAACCTAATAATAATAATAATAATAAACATGCAGCAAAAGGTTTTTGCTGAGAAAACTATAGCCTAAGATCCACAGATGCCAAAATGATGATCCTCTGATTAGACATTTTGACATCATGCTCACAGCAATTTCTCGTATTCCCAAAAGTGCCTGTGAGTCTGTTTTAACCCCAGGGGCCTGGTCCAGGCAAGGCATCTCACTTTAGATTCAAGCATACTTAGGTGGAAATGAAGCCACCTATGTCAAAAATGATATACAGTTTATAGATTGCAATAATGAAATATAGATGCAGAATATAAGCAAGTGAAAGAAAGCGTACATTGCCCTTCTCTGTGACCATATTAGTTCCCTGAATAGGTCAAATGACGTTCCACAGACCTCCAAAGGTGCCTGGGTGAGCGACATGTAAATACTTCTCCCCAAGCTAAGAATGAAAGACAATAGCTCTTTCCATGGATTTTTTAATGTTTTACTTCCCACTACTTCAGAATTTCTCAGTATGCATACAAGCTTTAACCCCTTCCACCTGCCTCACTGGAGATGGAAAAGGTGAAGGTGAACAGTAAGACACACAGTTCTCACAGCAAAAGCAGCCCTTATCTACAGATTGATTGGGAAAGGAAGCTTCAAAGCAATTACTTCAAATGTTCAATAACAAACTGAAGACCATAAGGCCTTGGCAAGGCTTCAAGAAACTATCCTTATTTTATTGACACTGGGAAAGCTTACTACACTATATTTAATAGTCTTGTTGCCATTCTTCTGGTAAATCCCATATAATATGAGGTCTAAATATGCTGTGACCTCTGCCTTACAACAGAAAGAATGAAATTAATTCACTGATGAAGATTAAAGATAAACAACAGGCTTTTACCACAAAGTTATACAAAAGAGAAGAAAATCTCAGTTACTATGTCAGCCTCTTAAGTGCTGGATTGACAAACCATACCTATTAAGAGGGAAAGAAAAGAGAGAGTTGGTGAGTTATAGTTTGCCAAATACGGCTTGCAAATGGCATAAGAGAAATAATGAGGCAGAGCCTGGGGGGAGCTATGTACAACATGGGAACTTGGGGACTTCAGTGGCAAATAGTGGAACACAGTAGGGTTAGAATATATAGACTGAGTGATTTCAGAAAAAAAGACACACCATAAATTTTGGTCTTCTGTCTCATTCAGATCAGGGTGGCAAGGAGACTTGAATAGCTGGATGAGCCCTTATTAGGAACCACAGCAGCTTTAAAAGGGGTGCCAAATGTAGTTCAAAAATATAAATTTGAACAGAAAGCTCTGTAGTTTGGATCCCAAATGCTCCAGGGCAAGGGAATGCAAGAGAGGATAAGGAAGGGTCACTAGCTAAGTGGGCAGCAGGGAGCTTGGGTCCCACAATATGAACTAGTAAATCAGTAAGTTAAATTCAACACTGAAGGACTAGCATTTTTCAAGATATCTATTCTGCGTTCAAGTCTGAGTATTTAAGTTGTTGTAGGTACATTACTGCATTCTCTTTGTAACTTCTTGTATTCAGACACTGGCATATTTTGGACATGGACTAAGAAAAGTCAGCCTTTAATGCACATGCTCCTTCCTCCTCCTTTAGCATGCTTATGAAAAAAAATGAGAAACATTTGTTTTCTGTTTTAAATTAACTACCATTATGTCTGAACTGGGGAAATTCTAATTAGTTCAATGTTTGATGAGAAATTGAAATCATAACTCATGATCATGGCTCTGAGTATATGAAAAGTTGCTTTCATTTTTTGAATATATTAAAAAAAGAAATCCTACTTTCTTCTCACTTTTTCTCTATCTTTTTCAAGATTGCTCCATAAATCTGCTGCTGCTCTGGCAGTGTTTTTCATTTAAAATACCTATGTCACTCTGATCCAACCAGTCAGGAAACAAGTAGTGAATATGGGGACATCATTGCATCACACAGCCAATTAGATCTGGCTCTGTGATAATGTGCTGCAGTCCAATGAAAAAGAGCAAACAATGAAAGCATTGTTGTTGCCCAGACAACTGGGCCATCCTTCCTTGCCATACTATACTAGCAGGTTCAGAAACTTCCAACGCTACCTATTCACTTTAAATCAGCCCTTGCCAAGCATTACAAGATGGGGTAGAACAGGGATAGGGGTGCAAATCTAAACAAGCATCCTCATCCATAACTTCCCAGGTCAACTAAGCACACCAACTGGATTAGGCCATAGGACTTTTAGCTCAGTCAACTTGACAACAGATTATATGCCCTTTTCCACTAAATGGCAGCACCCTTACAAAATGTGGGTGAAAAAGGAAGCACATGTCACAGTAAGCAACAACCTCCTATGTTCACTCAATGCTCCTGAAATCAATGGCATCATGAAAGCCGGAAGACCTGAAACCTACTAAGGAAATTTGGGAACTTAGTACTGCTGTATCACTTTCTTCTATCATCATAAATCCAAGACAGGTCTTAAGAGAGTGTAGAAAACTTGGAGCATTACTGCAAATAATATTATATAGTTTGTTTATGAATTGTTTATAAAAGATAGAACTGAACAGTTGAAAGAGAGAAACATAACAGCAGCGATGAAAGTCCTATATAAAACATGGAAGCCTTTAAAGTGGACATTAAACATAATATGTAAAATAAGGAAAACATCATTAAGACAAATTGGAGCTAAAAGCTGAATGTAAGTATCAAGATGAATAGGCTGACTGAATGAAAGTATAATTCCTTCCCACACTAAAGAATTATCACAAGATTGATAGCAGAGATTGTCAAAATAGAAAAGTAAAGGTTTCCACATGATGTAGTGAAGAAACAATGGTCTTTAATAAAAGTAATATCTTTTATTAGGGTTAATTTCATTTGATATCTGAAACATTTAAATCAATCAAATCCTAGTATTATGTTTTTATTATTAAAAAGGGAACCTTTTAATTATCCTAAGCTAATGTTGATATGAATATGAATTCTTAGACTATTGTTAACATAGGCAATTGTTAACATACATATAAGAAGATACATGATTAAAAGAATCAATTTTAAGTGGGATTTCATAAGCAGTTTTTAAAATCTAGATCAGTCAATCACCACCAAACTCATTTAAGTGTCAATAGCTCTTACTATGCTACCTGCAATTCCTTGCTGATTTAACAATACAACTTCCATTCCTTGTTCTAATCTCATGTAATTTAACCTACTTAACTCCTTGCTTCTAGATATACATTTGCCACCCAATGAGTTTATTTCACTTGTCATTTACTTTTAACAGTAACTAGAACTATTTGAGAGGAATAATCTTCCTGTAAATCCAGCACAGGAAAAAAAAAGTTCTTTGTACAGTGTGTTGTGGCTTGAATTGAAGCATTATTGGGAAGGGTAAACAATAAACAAAAACACCTCAGGGGCCTGAGAAGAGCAATGTAACCAATTACATTTAATTAAATCAAAGGATGGGAGCCCTAGGGTGGAATGAGCTGAGGAATATATTTGCATTAACACCTAGCAGCCAAACACACAGTCTGTGGTTTAGTCTGAAACTACAATTGTTGCTATCTATCCTCTGCACTGAAGGGGGCCATTAGCTACATTTTGAGGCAATGTTTGTTCATGGATGTGATTGCCTTCTCCATATTTTCACTTCCTGACATAGGAAAATTGCCTGCTTAAACCTAAAACAAACAGTTCCTGCTAAACAGAAGCAAAAACCTCCAACTTATTCTCAGGTTTGCAGATTTATACAACTTCCATTCACATTTGGCATGGAAGGGAAACAGATCGAATCCAGTGCAATTTCTCCTTTTAAGAATGGCAACCTGAGGTCTACATTTGCAGATTAAATGATATACATAGAGACAAAAGTCTATATTGACAAGCAGAATTGATAAGAAATCTGATTTCCGAATTGTTGATCTGAGGTTTTCCTTGTTGGTTTTCCTGAGTATCTGTAACAGAGCTTTCTGAGGTTTTACAGAAAAACTGCAAAGAGAAAAAACTACATAAAGGGAAACTGAAATCCTGAAAAGGAAAAAAAATGTTTTGTTGTATCATCCACATATTCAGTAATAAAACTATGTATGTTATGCTTGCTTCCTCTACAAGGATAGTGAGACAATATTCAGGGGGTCACAAAAATATGTATTCTGGCAAGTATAGTAGGAGACTTTCAAAGGTTTGAAAATGTGTTTCAAACAACACTTTTTTTAAAGTGCAAATTAGTTAAGTGATTTTTTTGGCTATATAAATGCATGAAAGTAGATTACAATGGTTTTAAAATCACATTTTCCTTTCACCAGCTGAATTTAGAAAATGAATTTTTATAGGCAATCAGTGCTTATTGTGTCCTGGTGACTTAAAGAAATGAAATAGCCAAGATAGTTAGGTTTGGAAAATAGCCATTAAAGACAAGCACAATAATTTCAGAATATTTTTCTTAACCTTTATAACTTAATGTTTAAAGAAGAGAGTATACATGGCAATGAAATGTCTTTGTAAAGAAACCTGACGTCCAAATCTCAGGTTCCACAAAAATACATCTATTCTTTCCCAACCTATGCATTTTCCTACTTTGAAAGAACAAAAGTTCATCTGTGGCACAAGACAGAAATGATATGGCTGCAGATCCAGAAAATAGCTAGTTCTGGAGCCATCATATACACATCCAAAGGGGTAGACAAGAGGGGGAAGTGGGGTTTCCTCTAGCCCTGCTGAAGACCACCCCCATGAAGATTCCTTCTCCCTCAACTGTCACAACCAGCAGTCATTTCAGTCATGCTGAGGGAGATTACTTAATCTTGTACCTCTTCCCTCCCAATTCCTTTTTGTGTGTCATATCTTCTGGAATCCAAACTTAAATGTTAAGCCTGCAGACGGGGTCTGTCTTCATCTACTACTTAAATTTAAGCTGTTAATAATTGAAACTTATCAAGTCATACAGGTGGCTAGTGGTAAGAACATAAGAAAAGCCATGCTAGAGCAGACCAAAGGTTCATCTAGTTCAGCACACCATACACAGTGGCAAATGAGCCATGCACAGGATCCCTCAGTCAGGATGACTGAAAGACCTCCTCCAGCCCAAGCTAATCCAACTAGTGCATTCAGGGATACCACCACTGCTAAAGGAGGTAGCACTCAGCCAGCAAGGCTAGTAGCCACTGATAGCCTACCCGCTCATGAATCTGTCAAATTCCTTTTTAAAGCCATCCAGATTGGCAGCCATCACCACTTCCCACGGCAGCAAATTCCATGGTTTAACTATATGCTGTGTCAGGAAGCACCTCCTTTTATCCATCCTAAACCTTCCACCAATCAGCTTCATAGGATGACTCCAGGTTTAAGTATTATAGGAGACGCAGAAAAATGTCTTCCTCTCTACTTTCTCCATACCATGCATTATTTTAAACACCCTTGTCACTTGCTTATACACTTGTTTATACTAAAATGCATTTGCTATTATGATGCCCATTCTCCCAGCTTGGAGAGATCCCTTTGGATCCAACTTATATGGCCTTGCTGCTTTTACAGAGTAATGAAGGGATAGAATCTGAAGCTCAATCCAGACAAGACGGAGGTCCTGTTGGTTGGTGGATCGGGCTTCGGAGAGGGTGAATTGAACCTTGTCCTGAATGGGGTTGCACTCCCTCTTAGGGACAAGGTCCGCAGCTTGGGAGTGCTCCTCGACCCAGAGCTTTCACTGGAAGCTCAGGTAACAGCAGTGGCGAGGAGTGCTTTCCTCCAGCTTCGGCTAATTCATCAGCTGCGCCCCTATCTGGAGAATGACTGCCTTGCGACAGTGACACATGCGTTGGTGACTTCCCGTTTGGACTTCTGCAACGCGCTCTACGTGGGGCTACCCTTGAAGACGGTCCGGATACTTCAATTGGTCCAAAATAGAGCTGCCAGGCTGCTGACGGGGACTGGACGTTATGTTCACATGACTCCAGTTCTCCGTCAGCTTCACTGGCTTCCCATTGAAGTCCGGGCCCAATTCAAGGTGTTGGTTATGACCTATAAAGCCCTAAACGGCTTGGGTCCTGGTTACCTGAAGGAGCGCTTACATCCTTATATGCCCAGCCGCCCCCTGAGATCGGCGGGAGAGGCCCTTCTCCGGGAGCCCTCCATGGAAGAAGTTAGGAGGGTGGTTACTCGGAGGAGGGCTTTCTCAGCGGTGGCGCCTAAGTTATGGAATGCGCTCCCCAGAGAGGTCCGCCTGGCGCCGTCGTTATTTGTTTTTCGGCGCCAGGCAAAGACCTTTTTATTTAAGCAGTATTTTAAATGTTAATATTATTGAATTTTATTTGGCCAGGGCGGCTTGTTTTATAGTGTATATTTGTATTTTATTGTATATATTTTAAAATGTTATTTTAAATTTTTTGTTGTAAGCCGCCCCGAGGCTTCGGCGAATGGGGCGGCATAAAAATGTTTTAATAAATAAATAAATAAATAAATAAAATAAAATCCTGATGCTGTAGTTTGGACCACAACACTTTAGACTGGAGGGAAAAATCACATTCTCTACACTATATCACATAAAGAACTCTCTCCAAACATTAAAAATAAAACTAGTAACACATGAAGACAGATTGTAGTGTGGTTTATTTTTTTCCCCCTGCTGTTCTAGTTTTCTCTTGCAGTTTTTTGTTTTTTTGTGGGGGAAGCTGCTTTGAGACAAGGGAACTTGTAAAAATGTGCCTCTCAGCTGCAACCTGAAGTAAGTAGTATAGTTGTTCTACCACTATAGGACTCTTCCACACCCAGCATTCCTGACCTGGAAGAATTGTTTTTCTTTGTAGTATATGTAGAGAAAGAGAGAATACATGCATGCACATGACAAACATAAAATATTTAGAAGTAAAATCAATTAATTTAAGGCTGTGGCACAATATAGCTTAGAATTATTCATACAGACTATGTATGTTATTTCCTTGTTCTTTTATATGAACATTGTTGAAACTGAATAAAAAATAGTAAAAGAAATATCCACACATATACTGTTTCTGCCTGAAAAGTAAATGATAGAAATTTAGTTCAAACTGACTGTCCTTGATCTGTGTTTAAAAGATAGTCTGCTTATTCTATATTGTGTTATCGCTAACAATGCCATATATCAGGTCCACACTATCATACAAATCTAAGATGACCTTTAACAGCATTAAATGCAGAAGTGGCATTCTGCATTTATGAAAATATAGCTAACTACATTCTACATTTCTTTTTTCATATTTTACAGTTTAATTGTATGATTTCTTCCAAAGGTGCTTCTAATGGAAATAAACATGAACAGTACTCTCTTCATAATATAGACTCAATCACGCTCTTATTAATTAATGTTGAATTTGCAGAACCACTTCAGTGCTACATGTTTCATATACAAATGATACTTCCATATAGGGAAGAAATGTCATATTCAAGTGGCCTTAACTGGTACCAGCAGAAGAACAGAAGAGATGCTAGATCCATGCTTTCCTAGAGGTAGGTCTGCTATCTCTATGGCAACAAAAATACCTTATACTTCATTGGGCATGTTGTTGGACCATGAGAAATTGAGTTATTTTGAGGGACATACAATTCCAGGTGCATATAATCACCACAGGCTAGTGTGGTTCACTTACTTAAGCCAGGTTCAGGCAAGTTTTGAATATTTAAACCACATTTGTGGGTTGTTGTGTTGCCTGAACCTGGTTAAGGTGGATTACTGACATGTTAACAAACCCACCCTGGCCCTTTTCAGGAGATGTGACAAACTGTGATTGCAGCTTGACTATTCACAATGACCGCCATATGCACCCAGTCCACTGTGGCTTAAAATAGCTGCGGTGGGCTGTTAGATCATGTAAACCAGCCCACAGAGTGGGGCAGTTCTTTAACTAAAACCAACTACATAGTTGAGTGGGTGGAGCAGTGCTCTGTGGTGAGCTTTCTGAAAGATTTTCAAAGGCAAATCAGTCATGGCAGAATCCAAAACTAAACTGGCATCCCTGAACAAAGCTCTGCCTCCACCTTCCCATAACCAGTAGTAATGGGAATACTGTGATATGTGGAAATACTGTGAATGTGATATTACCATATTTTGCATTTGCCTGCTTGTCCTGACTCTGTACATTTCTATTACTCCACCATTATAAAGGGGATTTGACCTACTCCACATTTCTACACAATGTCCAATTTATCAATATGCAGGAAGCAGTGCAGAACATAACTGTAAAGACTTCACAAGTACATTAGTGTTTGCCAGTTTATTTGTCTCACTTTATAAAAAGTAGCACATTTTGATTCCCAGTATAATTTCATTCCATTTATTAGATGGAATTTATTATTTCGCTGGTATCCCAACTTTCCACCCAATGGTACCTAATATTAATAAGACAAAACAATAAAATATAACAAACAGGGATCAAATGACCCCCTTCAGATTCCATCCCTCCAGAATTCACAGACCTCTCGTGCTTGGCCCAGTCCTGCAAAGTGAACTGAGCCAAGGGGAAGTCTGCAAATGCTAACAGGCCTCTGGTTGCATAACCACAACCTTCCCCATCGGGAGCTGCTGCAGGTTTCAAAAGAGGAAAGCTGCAAGTGCACCAGCTACTGTCAGGGCAATCAACATTCTTCCCCACTTGCCTCTACTGGCAGCAGTATTTATAAGGGAGTTTAGACCTGTCCTTGTTTGAGGAGTAAGGTTTAGAGAAATCTGTTCTGCAGAAGAAGTTATTAATATTTTTTGGGGAAAGACATTCTCATTAAGAATAGCAAGCAACAGTATTTATTTTAAAATCACTGAAAAGGTTAAAAGGTTCTATTGATGAGCTAACATTTCCTACTGGCAAGGTCTAATTGAGAACTTTATTAAAAATTGTGGCTGTGAGTTTTACAGATCCACAGTTAATTAAAAAAAACTCAGATAGAATGGCACACATGCTCCATTATATTTGGTGTGCCTATATTGAATTCATACAGAATATAACAAGAAGTTGTCTCTGAGCTCAGAAACAGAGAGACAGAAAAGATGCAATGAATAATCCATGCCAATAGCCTATCTCAAAACAAAATATCTGTGAATTGCTTTCCTCCATATCAGCCTGTCTTTTCACTGAAGCTGTGTCTTCAAGGATACTCTTCTGGGTGCATTTGCCAAGTCAGTTACAGAAAATGGCAAGCTCAGTTGTGGTGCCCTGTCTGTAGAATGTTACCCCAGGGAGGCTTGCCCAGAACCCACATTGTTATACTTTTTGCACCAGGAAAGATCTTTTTATTTTTCTGAGATGTTTAACTCAAGATTGCTCTGATTCTCCTTTTGTCAGTTGCTTTATGTTTATGTATATTCATATCTTATATATATTTTATTGCTATATTGGTGTTGACAATCTTGATTTTGAAAGGTAGGTTTCAAATAAATGATTATAAAAGAACCTGATTATACTTTAGTACCTTACCTTTATGACCAGAGAAGATACACTTCTGTTATGCCTAGAGTTATAGCCTTTGTTTGAGTTTATTCCTCCTTGTATGAGAACACACACACACACACACACACACACACACACACACCCTTTTTGACTTTAATTTGGGTCACTACAAACTTAACATCAGTTGAAGTTAACAGATTAGAAGCAGATGAGGATTTCTGTATTGCCTTTCCAAGCCTCTCCCTCTTGCGTGTGGATTCTTTCCATTCTTCTTAACCTCAGATCGTTTTTCATCTAACCACTGTTAACCCTGATTAAAATTAACCCAAGAATGTTTTTAAATCTATTACAGAATGCTGATTAAACCAAGGAAGAAGAAGAGGCCATCACTACTATCCTTGACCCTGTGGATCATACTATTACCTGGGAGCCTAATTTTGTTTTAAAATTGCCACAGGAAAACACAAATGAGAATATATTCTTAACCATCTTAAGTTTCTTAATTTCTCTTAACTGTGAACTCATTGCTATCATTAAGACACATTCTCAAAACTCTGCAATGGTTCAGCCTTGATACCTGCATGTGCACTAGGTAACTGAATCTCCAGTACAATTTCATTTCTACGGTGCTGTTATCTCTAGAATGTTTTCACATTGACTAAGCTATCACAGTAAAACAAATAGAAATGTTTCATTCCTAGCCTCCAACAAGACACATTTAGCAGATGTTAATTAACCCCACAGTAGATTCAGGATTTGAAATTACTCCAAACAATGTCCTAGCTTAGCTCTAAGGACTTACAAAATGAGCTATCAAGGCCTATTAGTACATGGTAATGGTTTGGGCACTTGAAGATGTGACCCTCCAGTCTTTATTCTGACCCACATTTCACAAATGGGGCACTAAATTGACCCTCACACAATATAATCAGTGAAGGATCTAAAAAATGTATCTCCCTGTTACGTGAAACCACAGCCTTGCCTACTCAGGCATGTTCACTTAAAAAATAAGTGAAGGCCCATCCAAGCGTCACATCAGGGTTAAAGGTTGCTGTGTAAAGCCTTGAAAACTTCAGTTGTAGCACTATGTTACCACTAGCCTTGTACCAATATTCATCAAAACACAATTTTCATTACTAGTGCAAGTTTCTTAAAAATGTTTCACATACGCACTAAGGAATCATTTTATTTAAAAGCAAGACTTTACCTAAACTCTCAGGAAGATCTCATAGTACACGTGCTACATTTAACACTTTTAAAATACAAGTTATACTATCATGGTTCTTTGGTTTCGTGGCTTTTTTGTTTATCTAAATAAAAATTACACAACTGACCTGTGTTGTTTCACATACCTTGCAGGACACTGAAATGTCATATCGCTGCTACGAAGGCATGACTGTGTGGATATTTCCCTTGGATACACTATTAAACAACATCCTCAGAACTTTGCAGTACCAGGACATGAGCCAAAGTGATGCATCGCCAACACCAAAGTACAATACATGGGCTATTGCCACTAAATGTTTATCAAGGCAAGGGTGGACAGTGTGTGGTCTCCCCTGTGTTTTGGCCTATGACTCCTATCAGCGCTATCTGGTATAGCCAATGGTGAGAGATGAAGGGAGCAGTAGGCAAAAATATCTAAATTATCACAAACTTGCCCACCCATGATTCAGGGCAAACAGCAGAACGGCTAGTGCAGATAAAGCTAATGAATCTCATTCAAAGTTAATCTTGCAATATTTTTGTCAGATAGCACCCATTCAAGCCAGTTTCTATCATACTTCCAGCACATGGCATTCTGTAACAATAAAAATAAAACAGAAGAGGCATTAAAACCATGTTATACTGAGTTCTGCTTGACCACATTTCCCCCCATAATTCCATTGGCCATGACCTGTAAATGCATGAAAGGCAATAGCTTGTGCACACACTGCTGCAGTGGAATCTATGGGATTCCAACACAACAGGCTGTGTTTTCATACAATAGCAGATACAGCCCTTTGTACCCATTCAGTAAACAGATGAGCACCAGTGAAGGGGGAAACAGGAATTAAGCAAGTAGTGGTGAAGATGAAATTTAAAAAGCTTAAGTAATTGGACAACTAGGGATATAGATTTCCACTATTCAAACATTTCTTCCTTCTATTCCCTTAATTCAAAGAGTACTGGAGTACTGAGGGGAAAATTTGTCTATTTCCCACTCATGGGCCATCAACAGATGAAACTTAGCAAGTTCCTTTACCCATCCCAATTATAATGAACTACTACTGTGCACTCTTAATACATTTTATTATAAAGAAACATCTTTACAAAGTTTCTTATATTTAATATTAGAGGACCAATTACTATCTCATGTTAGGAAACTCCTAAAACTGTAAGATAAAATAAATATTTCCCTTTTCCCAAAGAGTTACAAGAGAGGGGATTTTAAAAAAATCTCAGTGCATGCCCATACCCCTAGAGATCCAAGATATAGAAGGTATTATATATCTGTGGCAAAATCTTGGGAAGCAATTAAGTCTGGGATCTCCAATAGTTGTGCCCTTGTTGCCTACTAAACTCCCTGTCCCTCCAAGCCTGAAGTTTATTTGTTTTCAATTAAAAAAATAACCAGGAGGCTTTCATGCTGTCAAGTGAACTACTGTCCTCCAATATTTTCCTGATGTCCAAGGAATTGGGACTACAGGTGTACTCTTAAAAGATTAAAAAAAAAAAAAAAAACGAGGGATGATTGCAGCCCAGTGCTTTATTTTGTAGTACGCCAAGCAACTCAGAAAAAAGAAAAGGGAAGCTGGGGTGTTAGCACACATCGTGGGGTGCAGGAAGGAAGGGCTTGTACCAAGGATAAGTAGGACAGGAGCCTCCTGGAAATACTCTTCATTTCTTGTTCACCTGACCATTGCTGTAGCTCAGACAATAGTGGCAATGAGAAGGAGCAAAAAGTACCACTGCCTACATGGTCAATGGCTCTCTGCCTGTCAAGCAAAGGGTAGCAACAACAAGAAAGAGCAAAGGCCACCCTTGGGAATGTTGAGGAGAAGGCAGTTTCTCTGACGGATGGAAGCATTAAGCACATCTTGTCCAAGGGCCCTCAAAAATTGGGAAGTGTCACTACTAGAGAGAAGCTTAGGGAGTTGGGTGTGTATGCGTGTATAACCTGTGCTGTGGCTTTCTTTCCATAGATTTCTGTGTTTGGACAGGCACGTTGAAGGGGGTTGCATAGACTGGGATTGTGTGTGTGCACATGCATGTGTTTTGAGTTCAAATGAGTAGTTTTGAGTTTGGCATGCACACCTTAACTCTGACCTGTAACACAGGCCAATTTACCTTTCATTTAGCTTCAACACTTTGACTTCTGACAAATGGGTGTTTCGGGAGCAGTCATGTCCAGTCATTCTGCAAGTATATCCAAAACACTCTCAAAACTCAACCTGCACAAAAATGCTTGAAGACCCTGAACTAAACAATACACCAAGTACATGCAATATGTTGTCTCAAACATCATTAGATAGTTTCGATGAGGCAATAATGGCTACCAGTGCAAAGTGAATCAGCTGTGAGCAATGATGGATAATCTGATTAGTACACAGAAACAGAAGCCCCCAGAATGGACCTAGAACCATATGAACACCTGCTATAGATTAAATAGGCATTCAGGTATATAAAGGGAAGTGGGGTTTGGAGTAAATGAGACATAAGATAAGAGTCTTAGATTTGACCCATTTCCTGCCAGGAATAGACAAAACATGGAGCTTCAGGCTTCCTGAGAACACTTTCAGGGTTTATCCTCCACAGCACCAGCATTCATGAAGAAAGGCAGGAAGAAGAGCTGAACTGTGCATACATATGTTGGCTCTGGTATGAAGGAGAATCAAACTAAAATGCCACATTCACACTACAAGCAAAAAGAAAAGAGGAATACAAATAAAGGATAAAGACATTTCAGGTTCACTGTAGTCTGATCTCCTAATCATAGTTTAGTATGTTTGAATACTTTAAAATTATATGAACCACATTTAAGAGCCGTATTTTGCAAACTTAAACCCCTTATTTTGAAAGAACACTGAATCTGAGTAATGCAATCTCTTGCATTAATCAGAAGGAATTAATCTGATGCTTAAAAGAACGCATAGTCAGCATAGGAAAGTATTACACCCACTTTCTAGTTTAGTGGCATACTCACTAGAACTAAGCACCACTTATATAAGAGGAGGGGTGCACAGAAGCAATAATGAGGAGATTGTTCCTAATGAATGTGGTATAAACAGAAGGAAATGAAGATATTTAGTACCAAACTGATAGGCTGTAGGGTCAGGTGGCTGCAGAGAGGGATACTGAAGGCTGTGAAGCTCCCTGAGAGATATTAGAATATATAGATTATAGTGTGTTTTAAGAGAATGCAGAAAATTTAATTAAATTGGATTCACAACTGCAGACTTGAAGAACTGAATATCTTCAATAATCTTTCTGCAGGAGGCTACCACTAACTATAGTAAGTAGTGTCATCAAGAAACACTGAACCAGGAGTACTTTTTACACTGATTGGAGAGTCTGGTAAGAACTTGGTTCCTGTAGAGTATTTGTCTTGCGCTCAGTTTGTTTGTGAAATTGGAAACATTTTCCAATGTATGCTTCACATGAATCCGATTACTTTCTGGTCCATCAAGGAGTCCCCCAGGATACTGTTGGGCTCATAATTTCAAGGATTCCTTCTGCTTCCTGTAGGCACTTCAGTTTGAGCCGTCAAAGCCAGGCAGATTTTATTTGAGGATGGAGGAGCACCACAGTCATAGAAATTTGATTTAGTAAATGTGGACCATTTTAAAGAACTTTTAAACTTATGGTCTTCTATAATGTTACTGCAAACCCTTGGCAGTTAAGGCACAAAATCCATTTTCCAACTGAATTAAATTATTTTTCAGCATCAGTGTCATTTTATGAAATTCTCACAGAACACAGGAATAAAACAAGAAGCTATTCAATAACAGAGAAATATGCAAACTGAAAATTAAAATCGATCAGACACCTATAAAATTAACATATTAGCTGATGCCTGACCCTCCACACAAATGTGTGTGCACATACAGGCATATTCCTTTAACCATGGAGAAGCTGTTTTATAGATTGGTACCTCGGCTCACAAACACCTCAGTTCACGAGCAAATCAGGTTGCAAACAAAAATTCCATAAAATTTTTAACTCAGGTCGTGAACTCTGCATTGGGTGGCGACCGCAATCATGGCCATCTCCCCACCCCCCTCCCCGAGTGGGGAGATGGCTGCGATTGTCCTGGGGGCAGGGGGGAGATGGCCAAGATCGCACCCGTCTTTCCCGCAGGAGTGCAACCACGATCTCGGCCATCTCCCCCCGCAGCACGATCACACCCTTCTCCCCCCCACCACGCCCTAGTTCGTGCCCATCTCTCCCTGCTCAAAGTGCCCATGTTTATGCCTGTCACTCCCCCCACAGCGTGCCAGGATGACAGGCACGTGCAGGAATGACAGGAGCGATCGTGGTCATGCTGAGGGGGTGGGGAGATGGCCACGCTCGTGCTCAGGGTGGGGGGGGATGGCCACGATCTTTGTTGTTCTTTGGCCAGCTTTCCATGTTACAACAAACCTTGGTGGGGGTTGAATACTGAAAATGGGTGCTATGACTCCTTATAGACCCACAAGGAGCCATAACGTGTCGTGCAAAACAGATGGAAGTGTGTCCAGTCAAAACACTTCACACTGCTTGTTGACATTTTGTACATACCTATTACTTTCTAGGACATAAAATATTTTTTAATCTTTATCTCAGCATGGGGAACCTGATCCAGATTGGAACATTAGCATTTAGGGCAGGGAGAAGTTGGGTGGGGGGAAATAACCATGGCTGTGTTTTCTGGATTAAAAGTAACACATCATTTGTCCTCAGGTTAACTAACTCCACCATTCAGGCTATATAATTTCCAGTTCACTTCAAACTGATTGTGTCTAAGAAGAACTGCCTCATAATGCATTATGAGAAAGCCACCGATATTTTTGGCAGACAAAGGGTGCTAGATCTCTTGACTTAACTCATTCTTTTCATGAAATAATTGCTGTCTTCAGACCACCAGTATGAGAAAAGATATATCTGTATACATGGTAGAGGGAACCAAGTATGTGATTTGATTCAGAGTCAAAATATTCAAATTATGGGAAAAAGTTACTCTAGAATTCTCCTTCGACTACCATATATTAATTCATAGGTAATCAAATGCTAATTATGCCATCTTTCCTCTCCTGGTAAGGCGCTCTCCAGATACATTGGATTACAACTCCAAATCATCTGCTGACTAAGAATTAAGCACATCTGGAGGTCACGAGCTTGGGGATGGCTGCCTCAGAATCCCAGAAGAGCAGACTAGTAACAATTTTCTATAAAAAATCAGTCAGTACTTGTGTTTCACTTGAGTATATTAGAGAAACCTCAGAATAAAGATATTTTTAATAAAACCAAATACGTTTTTAAAAAACATGGAATTAGGTTTCACAGTATACTAAGCATTCTAGATAGTTCAAAAGCTGCTTGGTACTTTTTAGGTATCTACATGTTATCAGTTTTTTCTAAGATTTTCACTGTATTTTTATCATTAGTTTTATGGATTGTGCAAACTTCAGAGCTTCAGTTGTCAGACTGTATAGAAATGAAATAATAATCATTTTAATAATTTGTTCTCCATATTGAACAAAATCCAAGTTTCTTCCAGACCTTACAAAAATAAAACACTTTTTATTTAGGCATGTGTAGTGGCCAACAATTTATTCCTTAACATGTGCAGAGGTCAGTTATTTTATGCACAATATCCTTATATTTTGGTAACATACTATTTTATATATATTTTCTGAGATCTTAACAGTGGTTGCAAGTCATAGAAAACCAAGCTCTTATAAATAGCAGAAAAGATGACAAATTATTGATATGACTAAGTTCTAGCCTAAATAAAGAAAAATAACATACAAAACATTGCACATGTACAGCAAAATTAGATGTTTTCTTTTCTTTTAAAATATGCAAATCATGGCCTTTCTTAGAAAGAAACATTCACAAGGTGGCTCAGCTTGCATCACAGTGAGTCAGTGCCAGCATAGATATGATAAACTGGAATACAGGGGTTGAATCCATTACATTTTCACCCTGAACACACATCAGATTCATACATTCCTATCAACAGTTATTAAAATGGAACTTACACAAAAAGCTTCAAGAACAGGGAAAAAAGTAAATAAATGTTTAGCTCCCCATGTTACTACATTACATATTGAACAAGTGTAGACGAATACACTGCAGTACTATTGATTTAATTGGCTTCTCATTCTATTTGCATGTGGGATCTGACTTCCTAAATCAAACAATTAAAGGAAGCTCAAAATGGTATGACATCTATGACCATTTTGAAGATACTTTTTCAAAAGGAGCTTGGACTTCATACTATATCTTTAAAGTATTTTAAAATGATATGAATGATTTATAGCCTCTCTTGAAAAGTGAGCTACTTTGTAGAGTAGCTAAAGGACTAAGTCATCAAAAAACTCAAAAATGAAATCACTGACCTTCTTACCAAAATATTTAGCATGTCCCTAACATTAGCCCTTGTAGTAGAGGATTGGAGAAAGGTTAATTTAGCACCATTTTTTTAAAAAAGGGATTCAGATGGGATCTGGGAAACTGCAGGCCAGCTGGCTCAACATCTGTTCTGGGTAAATGGCTTGAAAGCATTATTAAAGAAAGAATAAGTAAGCACACAGAGGGAGAAGCCCTGCTGATAAAAAAAAATCAGTACGGCTTCTGCAAGGGGAAGACTTTAACATATTGGAGTTTTTTGAAAGTGTCAGTAAGCATATAGGTGGGGTGATCCAGTAAACATTGTTTACTTGGACTTCCAAATGTCTTTTGAGAAAGTGGCCCACCCAAAGGCTCCTGAGCAAACTAAGTAGTCATGGAATAAAAGGAAGGGAGTCCTCTAATGAGTCACTAACTGGTTACAGAACAGAAGACAGAGAGTGGGAGGCAATTTCTCTCAATTGAGAAATGTCACCAGTGGAGTCCACAGGGTTCTGTATTGGGACCAATGCTTTTCAACATATTCATAAATTATCTGGAATTAGTGGTAAGTTGTGAAGTGGCCAAGTTTGCTGATGACACTACACTTTTTAGGGCAATTAAAACCATAAGGGATTCTGAGGAGTTCCAAAGGGTTCTCTCCAAGCTGGGAGAATGAGCATCAAAATGGCAAATGCATACTGGGGCAAAAAATCCCCGTATGGGCTGATGGGATCTGAACTAGCAATGACTGAACAAAAAAGGAAGTGGACAACTCGATGAAAATGTCAGCACAATGCTCAGCTGCTGTGAAGAAGGCAAACCCCATGCTAGGCATATTTAGGAACATAATAGCAAATAGAACTGCCAAAATCTTACTTCCCTTATACAAATATTTGGTGCAATTGCACTAGGAATATTGTGTTCAATTCTGGTCCCCTTACCTGAACAATAACTTTATTGAATTGGAAAAAGTATTGAGAAGGGCAACAAAAATGATCAGCGTACTGGAACAGCTTCCCTGTGAGAAGTGGTTACAACAACTGGGACTGCTCAACTTAGAAAAACGGGTAAGTAAGAGGAGACATGATAGAAAGTGCTTAAAATAAACATTTTTGAGAAGGCAGAAAGGGAAACAGTTTTCTTCCTCTCTCATAACACTCAAACCTGGGGTCATCCTATTAAGCTGATTGATGGGAGATTTAGGACAGATGAAAGCATATAGTTAAACTATGAGATTAGCTATAATTTCCCATGGCAGCAAAGTGCTTCTCCTTTACCAGAAGTAGCATGCCTGCATACACCAACTGCTGAGGAGCTTGGGCAGGAGGAGATCTTGCACCCATTCCTGCATGAGAGATCCTGTGGGTAGGTGGTCTGTCACCATGGGTACAGATTGCTGGACTGGATGAATAGTCTGGTCCAGCATGGCTTTTCTTATGTTCGTGTAACAAAGTTTCTGGTTCAGAGCTCATGACTGCTTTAAATTCCTTAGGTGAACTTGAAGCTACTATCTATAAGTCTCAGTCTCATCTCTGCATTATGAAAATAACACTGATCTATTTTGCCATTAATTTTTATTGCAAACAGCATGAGATTGACTGATTAAATACTACTTTTATCAGCACAACCACAAAGCCACTGCATTCAAGCTAGGGTGGACAGAGCAACTTTTCTCTTCCCATTGACTGCAATGGAAAGGAGTCTATGACAACAACCCCAGGGTTGGTATACAATTGTTCCAGCCCAGCATGTTAGGGGAGAAAAAGGCTTAGGATAGGATATAATTGCCATACAGTGACCCTTCTATTAATATATGAACTACTTAGATATTACTGAATGTTTACTATATTATAATTTTCAATTTGGAACTTTATACTTTCTCTTACCACCAAAAAGGATGAATATTTTGCATTTGACCACAAACTCAGAACTCTTCTTCTATTTATTGTTCTCCAATAACTTGTATTCAGAATTTAGCCTTAAATTTTAACCAGACTTGTTCGTTTTTCTACCTAACGAGTAGAGTGAGAAATGCTGATGCATTTAATGCAAAACATAAACAAAACAAAAGCAAGAAGCAATCTAATAATAGATAATGTTCTGCCTGGAAAAAGAAAAAGAGTATCACTAAGAAACAAGAAACAGTAGGAGATTATCAAGTAGCACTTGCAGAATGTGGATCACTCCCTTGTTACCACTGCATCTAACTGAGTGACATGTTACATGAAATACAGGAACAGTGTGTGCCTCTCTTGCCATTAAAAGATGTCATCCTATCCTATTCCCTAGGTAGTGTGATGGCATCTCCTTTCAGGCATGAATGATCAGTAGCTGCCACAATCTTTGTCCATAGAGCAGCTCAGGTATCTCTGAGCCATCCAGTGAGACCTGTGAAGAAACTTGTAGTCCTCTGAGCAATCCTATTTCAATCAAGGGAAGGAAGGGTTAAGAAGCAGAGGGAAGCCATTCTTTACTCAGCTGATTGATATGGAAGAAGACAGGAATGAGAAAGCGCTCCATTTCCAAATATCCAAGGAGAATTATTCCACAATTAAACTTTGAGAGGAAATCTGAATTTAGAAAGATATGTTAGATTCTCTGTGTGACATTTTCCTAAAATAAAAATAGCTTAATAATTTTCCACAAAAATACACAGTTTATTAAGGGGAGAAGGAAATAAGGAGAGAGAACAAAACCATTATTTCTGTTATCTCAAATAAATTCAGAATCTGGCCAGAAAATTCTGGGTTCACCCATATCCTCTAACTAGAACACTAGGAACTAGAGAGCAAATAGTTAAAGATGAAAACAATAGGCAGTACAAGAATTATGAAGTCTTTCCAGGAAGATCCATTCAGATAATATACATGGAACTTTCCCAAGTAGATGGGTTATATTATTGTTGATAATCTAAACCACACATTCCAGCTGCAACACTACAGTAATTTTAAGTCATATTTCACACATGCCTCTTAGGTATTAACTGGGTATAATGAGGATAAAGAAACTTATTTTCACGCAAATATAACTTTAATTAAACAGTTTATTCCAACTTTATCAAAACATGTTACAGCATCTAAGGCTACCAAAAGACAGCAAATGTTTAAAATGCCTTGTCTTTTGTCAAGTATCTATTTAAAGAACACCTCAATACCAGCAAATTCTCCAGTGTATCAAATCAATCTCATAGCATAGTATCTCTGTTATTGTTCATTTTAAAAGGTAACAAAGCAAAATAATTGCACATATGTTAGTTACATACTATGCTATGCCAGTCCCGAAGTCGCATCCAACCCATCCCGACCCCATGGACAACATTCCTCCAGGCTCTCCTATCCTCCACCATCCCCCGGAGTCCATCTAAACTCTAGTAATATACACATGCCAGCAATTAGCCAAGGCTTCCAAAACATTTATATGAGATATACTCTTGCTCCTGTACATCATGTAATATTTAATACCAGAGCCGGCAATACCACACACAAGCAAAAAATTTAAATGCATTTATGCCTCTTCAATCAGCCTCACAATAAGGTCTGTAACTGTACTCAGTTATTTAACTGCTTCTGCACAGTTCTGTACCTATAGCGCCCCCTGCTGCTGCTTCCATTTCGGAATAAATGTTTTTTCTAAGTTTCTAATAAAAGAAGTTAGCAGTTCTATTATTTTTCAAGATAATTGATATAATAAAGATTAAATGCAAAATGTTCCAGATCTGACTATGGGAGGGCAAGGCTCCAGCCCTATTCAAATGTAATAGAAACTGAATTCTAATGAAGATGGTTAACTCAATCCTAAAAATGTAACCCATGAGTAACTTCTGCTGAGTTTAATGGGAGTTACTCCATAATCAGGGTGGTGAGAACTTCAGCTTGTTAAATTTGACTTTTTAGTAAACGTGGTTAAGACCAACTTCAGAAGTATTTCATACAAATTGTTTATTTGGTTACATTGACTATTTCCTCACTCTCTCACCTTTGCCTTCCTCTTCTATCCTTTCACGTCTATTGGTAAAGAGCAGCTATTTAGTCTGTTCTGAAATAATAATAGTCCGTTCAGTATTTGTGGACTACCAAATAAAATTGCTAATAGACATCACAAAAACCTGGTATCTGTATAGGGAGTGGATAATAGAATCAGGAAGTTTGTGGTTTAAATCTCACCTGCACAATGAATACATTTAAAGCACAATGATCTGCAAGTTTGGACAGAAAAGAACCCTAAAGCTTTCAGAATACTGGGAATTATAGGACTTTTTCTGTTTAAACATGCATAGCATTACACCCTCAGCAGCTTAGGTAAGCCTCTCTCTTCCAGCTTTGGCCACATGATGTGCAATTATGAGAATAAGCTACTTTACACAGTTGGTGTAAATGAAATCATATGTGCACATACATGGATTCTAAAGTACCATATAAATACTAGAAGACAAGTGAATTTCATTACTGTTTGTAATGCACTCTTAAATATATTGTTTGTCATTATTCTCAAGACTAGAAATTACCTAAGTAATATCTTGAGTAGCCTGGAGCCCCATTCTACCCTTACCCAGCTATATATACATGTATTTCCTGCTACTTTCTGAAATGCTAGCCAATATGAGAAATATTGAACTTCTTATTCTTTCCAGCATCTCCAATTGTGTTAATGTTGTCAACCATTTACTTTTGCACACAAACGAATACACTAGACTGTATGGCCTTTCCTGAATAAACAAGATGATTTCATGTGCTTCTGGATCACTTGAATAACTGAGTCTCTTTCAGCTAGAACTATCTTGGGTACATTAGCAGCACACTAATGGCTGTCACCTCTCCCAGTAAGACATACACATATTTTTCTTTATTACATATAGATAGCCACTGGTGATTTACATATATTAATTCATTTAAGCATGTGCACATCTCAAATTGCCCTTTGTTTAGCATTGTAGCTAAGCTTTTTTAAAAATGGAAAAACCCAGCTGGGGAGTACAGTAGCAAGTCTAGTCTTAAACCATACAGGTGGCAACAGTTGTAAACTGGGCTTGTCAAGCATGAAGATCACCACAACCAATTCTTCCACATATCATTGGCAGGCACACTGCTGGCAGATATAAGCCCTGCAAGCACTAGATAAGCATATGCATTGGTAAAAGCTTGGAACTCCATCACTTAGCCCCACGCTGTAAAAGAATGGGGATGATATAGTGTTCACATTCACCATTATCAGGAGGAACACTTTGGCTGGGAATCCTGTTTTGTACTTAGCTGTTGCAGATCCTCTCCATCTTCTCATAAGAGCTGCAGCAGGATACACACTCTCAAATCCTTACTCCTCAAGCTATCAAAATTTCAATAAGAACTGAAACCCTTACAAGAGAATTATAAATAAGTAGCACAGACTATATACAATCGCCACTAAAAACAACTACAGTCTGCCAGAACAGTGGATTCTAGCAATTAACCATTTCATTTGACAGAAGCTGATAAATACCTGCTAGCTTTTTATACAGAGGCTTATATCCCAGTTTTAAATTCATATATAATGTACATCAATAGAGGGAGTGTGACTGACACAGTTTTACTTTCTCTTCTGCAATGAGAAAATGCATTAATTGTAAAAGTCACATATTTGCTTTGTATTTTACATAATGTAAAATATTAACTTCCAACTTTTAAAAAAAGTATCTCCACTTCCCAGTCAGTTGTATTTTTCAGTTTGCTTCTTGGAGGAAAAAGCTCAGAGTAATCATTTTCAGAGTTCATATCAGAAGTCCAAGGTGCACAGTTTCACAGGTTCCCCCTCTGCTGGCAATCAGGATTAGTTCAATTTCCATCTTCTTTCATAGTGTGTACACACACACACACACACACACACACACACCAGGCAACTGCTGGTAAATGTTACAAACACTGTTTAAAAGAAGTTAATTCATATTTAATATAATGCTGCCAACTAGTGGCAACATCTTATTCTGAACTAATACCTCGTTTGTACTGGATGCTTTACCACAAATCTGCTTTGGGAGTTGAACAAAGGAAAAATATATTGCTGCAACATGTACTAAGCCACACCAAAACAGCTGAGCCTTTCACTTTGTTAGCAAGATAATGCAATTGCTTCTATAATGATATAAATATCAGGACAAGGAGGCAATGTCTGTGCATCCAAACAGGTTTGTGTACAGATCAGGTTTTTAAGAGCCTGACCCCTACTAAATTTTCAGATGCAAGTGCCATTAGAGGGAGGGGCAGGCATGTGTTTTGCTGTAACTAAGTACTAAAAGAAACTATTCCAAAAATGACAATCAGAGCTGCCAATACAAGTTATATTCCGTATAAATCAATCAGTTTTATTCTATTTGCTTTCTTATGTATGTTGTCCCAAAAGCTTCATCTATAGGGTGGCTCATAAAATAAATAGATTTGCCATAAAGATTGCCATTTAATCCACAATGCTCTCAATCCCTACAATTGTTTTGTTCTTTAGTTTCACACTCTGCTGACATCAGCAATTGTGCACAGTCACCCCATGGTTCTTTCACTCAGTCTTGGTATTAGTCCCTTGGCAATATACAAATCCCATGGAACTCTTTCTCCTGCAAATTTGTGAATTACTTTTCCTACCTGGCAGTACTTCAAAAACACATTTTCTAAGTAGCTTTTGGACTGACTTCATAATAAAAGCCAAGGCATTTAAACAGGATAAAAGCTTCAAAGTTGAGAATGGATTGTACCAAACATTTTTCCTATACAATTACCTATCCTTTAGAATTTGTTGTTCTTGTTGTTGCTCTGAGGTCAAAAGTTAGTTTGTGAAATTGACATTTATCTGCCCCTGAAATGTCAATGTGCAATGAAGTGTAATCTCAGATTCATGAGGGTTTTTTTAGGTGTATTGGTATATTTAAGAACAATTTCATGTTACCACCAATGGAAGAAAAATGTTACCTTTTTTTTTACTCTGGCCTATAGAAATATATTTTTATTTTTGCATGAATTATTGAGTGCTATGTTTTGTTTCATAATCCAAAGAAACACTGACATTTATAGACAAACATAAGCAAAGATTTACATAAGTAAAGTTAGGAGTAATAGTGGAATGAAAGGGTCTACATTTTTTCATTCAAAATATTTTTGACTTCTTTTTCATATTAATACATTTTTATTATTTCCACAATCATGCTGGGGGCGGGGGGCAGGGGAGATGGCCAAGATCACGCCCGTCTTTCCTGCACAAGCGTGCCCGGGATTGTGCCCGTCTTTCCTGCAGCAAATGCAATCTCCGCCATCTCCCCCTCCAGCATGATCGTGCCCATCTCTCCCCCGAGTGCACCCGTTCATGCCCGTCTCTCCCCCACTAGCGCACCCACATTCGCACCTGTCTCTCCCCACAGCGCACCCATGATCGCGCCCATCTCCCCCCACCCCCCAGCGCGCCAGGATGACAGGCACGTGCAGGGATGATGGGTGCAATCGTGGTCATGCTGGGGGGGTTGGGTAGATGGCCGCAGTCATGCTAAGGGTGGGAGGGGATTGCTGTGAACTTTGTTGTTCTTTGTCACTTTGCTTCACATTTTTCTGATTTAAAAAAATAGTTACAGAACGGATTAACCTTTTTTACATTGAACCTTATGGGGAAATTTAACTTGGGTCACGACCAATATGGGTCACGACCAGAGTCCTGAAACAGATTAAGTTTGTGAGTCAAGGTACCACTGTATTTGTATAAAGCAATTCTTAGTCTTGTTCTCTGAAGACTTAACTATTTGTATTAAACCTGGTATCATACATACATAAATAATAATACTTTCATGAGTGAATGTATGTCAAATAAAATCCTTAGTCAGATAAAACACATATGGTTCCCAACTAGACTCCTATGTATAGCAAAACCTGATTAGTTTCAACACTAAAAGAGTGGCATGTGCCTTCAAACTTCTTGAAGTTTATGGAAGCAAGGCAAGAACCTATTAACTATTCACTGTACCCCATCTGATGAGTATTTGAGCAGGTTTTCAATTCCAGTGAAACAGAAATTAAGCAGTAGCAATCATGCCTGGTGGGCTGTAACCCAGTATCAGCCATCAGTCTGAGGTTTATGTCAATGCTAGTAGCAAATCCACCACATTTACAGACAACACATTCAACTAGAAAACCCAGGAACATTCAAGTCTATTTCTTCCCTAATTGATGCTACATAAGATGGCCTAAAGGAAACAAAGGACAAATCATCTTTCAACTTGAAGGATGAATTGATGACAGTTGTCTAGATCAAAGTGCTTCTATTTCTAACAAGAAGGTAAGAGGTTTTCTACGCTGAAAAAAATGTATTCTGTGCTCAACAACACATTACAGCCAATGCTGCACAATGCATGTAACCACTTGATTAGGAATGAAAACTAAAAGTTTAAAAATCCCTCAATCCTAATTGGAAAGGCAGTAACTCTTCAGTACTGTGTATGATATTATAGTCCGTCTTTGGACTTAGTCTAAAGTCCAAAGTATCGTACATTCACACAGGCAATTTAAGTCTCAATCCAAAAGACCACATACTTATTTGCACATGTTCAACAGGGACTGTAAGTCCTGTCATTCTGAGGACTTTACAAACTGTCTCTGAAATACAGGGCAACTTCAGAAATATCCTCCAGTGCAGCACAAGGAGTTGATAATTTAGGGGTGGGAAGATTTCAGAGACCCATGTACACATGCTCACCTATAGGACTGCAGTATTAAAAATGGATTACACAGAGTTACTTGTTTATACTACCAGAAACTAAGTGCTTTGAACAGAATAAAGCGACACTTAATCATATCAACATTGTAGGCAATCATATGGATACATGTTTAATATCAGGGTTTAAATAAAATTTTCATCCTTAACACAACTAGTGGCAAGAAAAATAAATTACTTACAAACATTTCCCGTGTTGTCAAAGCTTGTCAGAACATCTTCAACATTAAATAGTCCTCTATTACACCTAGGAAAGAAGTAAAAAAGCATCTTCATGATCATCACTACCAGCATCACCACCACCAAATTATTATTAATATTTCTTTCTTCCCTTTTTTAAAAAACAGAAATGTTTCCTCTCTTCTGTATAGATTCCACCAATACCTTTTCAAAAATCTGACCACTAGAGGGAGAAAAGAAGAAACTCATCACTCCAATATATGGTGTTAAAAGTATAATAGGTCAGCAATCAAAATGTAGAAGACAAGTATGCAGCTCTTTTTGTTACTGAAACATATGTTGCATTCACTTGGCACATAGACAAAGTATCCATGTATAAGCTTAAAAATAAAAAAAATGATCAGAAAGGATACAAGCAAGGCTCTGGAACAAAATGATCACAGTATATCCCTGGTATATGGATGTTATTCAAACTTTTAGCTGTTCAATCAAGATCAAGGGGCACTGTGGACAACTTTCATTTCAACACACAAAGACGCTTAAAAATAGATTCTCAGTGTGCAACAGAAAATGACCTAACCAGATAGTAAGTAAATTCTCTTTGAAATTTTATATTTGTGTGTTTCTCCCTCAAGTCTCTTTTTCTGGGCTCCTTTACTTTTCTCTACACAGGGAAGGGAAGGAGAGGAAAAAGCAAAGGAGAATGGCGGAAGAGGCCCACACAGAATTTACTTTACCTCTCCATTCTACATATACATCATTCAAATTAGCCTTCTCTGCTGACTACCCTCTCCTAGCTGATCAGCAGAGTTTCAGAGCCTTCCAGGCAACCATGTCCATGCCCTCTTTTCAACTGCAACTTTCAACCAGCCAATACCATCACCCACTTCCCCCAGCTTTCTTTTCAAATAGACTCTCAGTATTCCCTAGCCACTAAATATGCTTAGTCCTCACTGTGCTGTTTTGAGATCTTTTAGGGGTTTCCCTAAACACTTTTTTTAATACTTCCACAAATTTCAGATTCCCCTAAGCCTGCTGATGACACATCTACACACAAGAGGAAGGTGTTTTGGCTACATAAGGATCAGCAAGAACAAAGGAACTACACTATGAAGGGGAATAATTAAACAAATTCTTACAAAGCATACATGGGGAACCTGATCCCTTTGAGGATATGATTTCTGAATTCATCAACAATGGCACAATATTAACCAATCCACCTGGCCTCTTTATGGAGCTTATTTATATGCTGCTGTTATTTGAGGGGACAAAAGGAACTTGGTTGAGTTTACTACTAATTATTCCGAGATTTACACTGTAGTTACACTACCGTCAATAAGACATACAAAACTTGAATGATCAAGCAAAATATAATTTAACCAAAATACCATAGCAGCTATGCAGTTATTTGTTAGCAGAAGCTGCTAAACAAAGCAGGATAGAATTCCAAAAATGAAAGATTTGGCAAACTTTACAGAATCAGAAATAAAACAGTAGAAACAACACTGCTGCAAATAATGGTTTATGACTAATTTCCCTGTCTAAGCAACAGAGCAATAAAAACACCAGAGCAAAGCAAACCAGGCTACTAACCGAATGAAACCACCACTACTACTTCTACATAATGAACATGCTGATCTTTTCATACATTAAAAAAAACCTTACATGGGTCTACCTGGCTCCTGAGCAACACCCAACATCCCCTTGTGACCACTGTTTGCATTCAAGACTCTGTGATGTGTTCAGAGCGGTTAATTAACTCTGCACCTTGAGTGCAAAATATCACTAGGGAGACAATCTGCAAGTGGCTTACAACAATTCTTCAGGCACTGAAGGCTGCAATCGTATACACACTTGGAAATAGATTGTACTAAACTCAATGGAGCTTTTGATCAGACTTGTATATGATTGTGCTGTAAAGTAAGTTTAGAATGAACAAGAAAGTAAGTAATGCATGTATTCAATTCACCCATCCATATTTTTTTTTGTTTCCAGAAGAATCCACAGCTCTCAGTCAGCAGTAAATAGGTAGCAATAACATTCATTAATACAGATTAAAATTTATTGTACCAAGCCTGTTTTATTTTAGTATGTTTCCACTGTTCATTTTAATATAGAAAATATGAAAAAGCAGTGCAAGGAGGCTGAGACCTGCATTAACTATTTTCTTCCTCCCCTCTCCTCTTTACCATTGGCCTGGACTTGGTAATTTCCATGAACACCAAATGTTTATACAGATTCACAATTGGAACAGAACTTTAATCTTTTATAGTAATATTAAAGCACTTTGCTATCAAACAACAATTTCTATATACAACTGAGAAAGTTCTTTCCATTGATCAAATTACCTAATCAATGAAACTCCATTTTCTCTATAATTCCCCCAAACAATCTACACTTCTGCAGTAGATCAATAGACAACAAATAAGTGAAAAGGCAATAATAGTAAATTTACTAATAATAAATTCTACTGTTTAAGAGGGTGATATCATAGTCATACTTATGGAGAGCCTTCCTTTATTTCCCTGTCCTATAAACCTATTGCTTCCTTTTAAGTCTTTTCACTTTTCAGACCAGATTTAGGATGTAATCCTATGCACATTTACCAAGGACTAAAACCTATTGAACTGATAGAGGATTAAATTGTACATCTCCAACTGCACACCTTGGGACACATTTCAAAAATCATTTCAGTGCCAATTTTCTCTATCCTTCTTCCAACTTACCAAATGCAAAAAAGAACACAGAACTTTTGTCCTGTCAAAATTTAAGGAATAAAAGGAATAGGACTAAAGCACAGGGCAAAGTACCTGCTTTGCATATAGAAGATCCCAGGTTCAACCCCCAGCATCCCTAGATAGGGCCTGGAAAGAATCCTGCCTGGAACCCAAGAAAGTCTCTTCCAGTCAGTGCTGGCAATATTGAATTACAAAGACCAATAGTCTGACTGGATAAAAGACAGCTTCCTATGTGAATCAAACAGACAAGTCCAGAGAGATGATCGATTAGCCACAGAGGCTAGGGTTTACAATACTCCCAAGGACCTACAAAATTTGGGATCCCACAAAAAGATCGTATTCAATTGAAGAAGATTGTTGTCTGATTTAGCAGTTTACTTATACTTCTATATAATATATCCTAAGTAAATGTCAATTAAATATTAACATAGTAGCTCTTTTTGTTAGCAAAATCACAGATTAAATCTGAGAATTTCATTTTTGTCAGTTTTATGCAAAAGATCATTCTCAGTTGAAAATAAGCGAAGACAGTTTTTCTACCCAATAGCTAACCATTTGGAAAACTTGACACTAGCCTATCATTTCAGACACAGATTTCCTGTCTGAATACATAAATGAGAGCAACAGAAATTCATTTGTGAATGCATGCTTGAGATCTAATGGATAGGTGTCTATTAACCAAACCTTTTACTATGAATGTTATATGCTGCTTGCTGTCTGCCCATGTCAATGACAGAATATATCATTATAGGATACATAAGGACTGTGTGCAAAACTGGTCATTGGTACTCAAACCCAAGTCAGTATTATCCATACCAACTGCATAAATGAATAACAAAAGAGGTTCTCAGTTGTTTATATTGTATCATCTTCTCATAGTAGGAGAGCATGTGTTCTTAGGTAGCAGCATTCGCATTAGTGAATACCTAGGCAAAGCTTTTAAGGTTTAGCCTTGCTAAATCTTTTTAATTAGTACAGATGACCTACTATGTCAGCGTGCTAGAAAATTGATAGAGCAAAACATAAAGGGAAATGGTTTGGCATTTTTCCCTCACCTGGTGACAATGGATAGGACTTCTCTGAACCACCATAGCAACATTTCTGATTAGCTCTGCTATATAAGTGCAATTGGTGGCAACTTAGGTCAGAAGGACCAGAAATTCCTGGTATATGTAAATGAAAAGATATTCATATGGAGGAGCATCTGGAAATTCACACATTGTTTTGGGGTTCCTTGTGAATATTTTGAAGACTAGTATATTTATAGGGCTATATCCCACCAGCCCAAGGTAACACACTCACCAACCCTGTGTACAGATCTATAATTACTAGTCCTATACAGTGTAAATATCTATCTATCCTGGAGGATAATAATAATTATTATTAATATTTCGATACCACCCATACTCAAAGCTCTCTGGGTGGTTCACAACATTGAAGTCCCCCATCCAGATTCCAAACAGGCCTGACCTGCTAACTTCCAAGATGAGGCATGACCAGGTCCTTCATGCTATATGGAATCTGCATGGAAGGGACTAGGGTCTACAAAGTCTTTAATCCAGTTTTGAATAGCCCTACCTGTTTTTAAAGCATATCTTTTCACACACTTTTTCAAACTAAGTTTCTGCATTTATACAGTAGCAGTGCCTTCAGTTTCTCCTTTAAAAAAATTGTACCCTACTCTTGTATGTGTACTTTTTAAATTATTAATTGTTGGGTTCAGTTGATTTTTATTTCTGCTTTACAAGAATACCTACGCATAGCACAAATTAGTGGTAGTAATACTAAAGTGTTATCTAAAGAAGTGAATATGTAGTACCGAGGAAGGGACATTTTTTCATTGGGAAAAAAGAGTGAAAGCAAAAAAGGAACTATTTATCTAATGAATATAAAAGCAGTTTACTGCAGAACAGATATACAGGTAACTAAAATTAACACAGCTGCTTCTATCAGAACTGTTCTGGAAGAGAATACAATCCAATCTTATAGTTCTAGGGATATTCACATTGTAGGATTTCATGAAGTTCAAAAGAAATTAACCAGCCCTGTGATCACAGCCTACTAGAAAAGAGCATGGTGCAAGAGCTGATGAACAGAGCATCAAACTTAAACCTCTGAAGGAAAATAGTGCACATGAGCAAAGCACAGTCTGAACAAAGGAACAATTTCCACCCAAGGCTATCTATCTTAGTGCATATGGATGTTGTAATGCTTTAATGTTTATAAAGTCATTACATTTATAAATGCTGTTAATTTTTAGAATTTTGAATATGCTGGGGACTTGAGAGGAAAATTAATCCCTGTATTACTTTCATCACCAAGTGAACTTCTATTCTAGACTCTGTGTTCTGCACATCATCATTCTCTCAGTTTTAACCCCTCAAGTTAAACATTTGGAAGGTCATAACAATCAGCACACAATAAAATATGCCACTTGCCTTGCAAAGTGGTCTTCAAGCCCTCTAGTGCAGTAACTCTTGCTTGGTTCATAGCATATCTGAATACACAATTTGATCTATCTTGATAGCCCTTGAATAGATATAGCTTGGCCTTTAGACTTTCTGCCATGAGCCACAAACAACCTTATGAACTTTCTACAGTATTTAGCCCTGTCAAGACAATACCTGACAGCCCTAAGATGCTCATTGGGCAGTCCAAGAAACAATCCTGAGACTTTGAAAAAATCAAGGCCGACTTCTAGATATAATTACTATTATTTTATGGTTTAAAACATTAGTATAAAGGGAAGGGATGATGTGAACCTCATAATTATGACTATGAGGAAAAATACTTCAGTCAGAAGTTGTCATAAAATCATAGAATAGTAGAACTAGTAATAGGCTAGTAAGTCTATCAGGTCCAACCACTCAATGCAGGACTCAAAGCATTCTTAACAGAAGGCTGGTCAGCTGCACTTTGAATGCTTCCAATGCAGAAGAGCCCACAACCTTCCTTTGGTTCCATTATCATATTCCTCCTACAGTTGGGTTATTTTTTTCTGACATTCCGCCAGATTCTGGCTTCCAGTAAAACAAGCCCATGTTCTGCACTTTGGGATGATCAAGAAGAGATTCTGAGCCTCTTCTCTGTGACAACCTTTCAAATATTTGAAGAATGGTATCATCTCTTCCCCAGTCTTCTCTTCTCAGGGTCCAGTTTTTTCAACCTCTCCTCACAGGGCTTTGTCCCCTGCTCATCTCTCTTGCCCTCCTCTGAACCAATTTGTCTTTATCTTTAATTGCAGTGTCCATAACTGGATGCAGTATTAAAGATGAGGCCTAACCAGTGCTAGGTAGAGAAGAACTAGTGCTTCATGTGATTCGAAAGTGATACTTCTATTAATGCAATTCAAAATAGCATTTGTCTGTTTTTCAGCCACACCACAATGTTGACTAATATTTAGTTCATGATCTAAAACAATTCCAACACCCTTCTTACTTGTAGTAATGTTGAACAAACTGCCCCCATCTTGTAAGTATGCATTTGGTTTCTTTTCCTAGGAGCAAAACTTGGTATTTGTCCCTATTAATTTCTGTTGATTTCGACTTAGCACTCCAACTTTCAACATGTATTTGAATTTTCTGTCTTCCAGGCTATTAGCTATCCCACACAAATTTGTGTCATCTGCAATTCTGATAAGCATTCCCTGTACTTCCTCATCCACATTATTAATAAAATGTTGAAGAATATTGGGCCCAAAAGTGAACTCTGCGGAATCTCACTGATTACCTCTCGCAAGTCTGAGAAAGATCCTATGTATACAACTCATGCTAAACCATACTCTTTTTAAAAATGCAGGCCATAAGGTGAAGATTAAATGTTTAGTCTTGTAGACAAACATTTCAAGAGAAGTGACTACTAATTTTTGGTGGATCAGTAGCCAGCCACTATTTGTTGCTGCCATTGACCCATCCATCCCAGAATAGGTGACTGGCATGCAAAAGTAAGAAACACAGTAGAATGGAGTATAGTGGGGAAATTGGCCAACAGGAAACAAATGAAGCAAGTGAACAACTCATTTCTTGCAAAAACATATTTCAGGCAACTGATCAGACAGCTATAGACAGACATCACCAGATGGCCAATATAAAAAATCAAATAGGCTATGTAATTGGAAGTGGAAGATACAGAAGTTGTATTACTGCTGCTAAAGGAGCAGATTGTGGTACTGACCATGAATTCTTCTTATCAAAACTCAAGGTAAGTTGAAAAAGATCACTAACAGAAGCATAGTGCCAAATACAACTGAAATAATATTCCTGAGGAATTTGAAGCCCACATAAAGAACAGATCAGTTTTACTGAACTAAACTGAGCATGAGTTAGAACTGTGGACTAAAACCAGAGACATTATTAGCAAAGAATGCCAAAAGGCAATTCCTGGAATAAAAGCAAAGAAAAAACCTAGATGGTTGACAGAAGAAACACTCAAGATTTCTAAGAACAGGAAGAAGCAAAAGATGACAAAAATAGAGTCAGAATCCTAAATGCAACTTTTCACTGACTATTTCAAGTTGCAGACTGAATTAGTCCAGATTCTAAAAAGTATATGCTTTCCAACAAATATGGAAAACAACAAATATGGCTCCAGACCAGGAATGTTCAAAATACACTGCTCTCCACAAGAAAAGATATGCAAAGGAGTGCAGCAACTATAGGACCATTACACTAATTTTCCATGCAAGCAAAGATATGTTCAATGTGTTAGAAAAAATCCTACCAAATGTTGAACAAGAACTGCCTGACAGTAAAGCTGGATTAAAAAAGAAAAGAAAAGAAAGAGGTACTCGAAATCGTATTGCAAATATATTTTGGCCATGGAGCATACCAAAGAATTTCAGAAGCCTTTGTGTGGATTACTAGAAGCTATAAATGGTCCAGAAAGAAATGCATATGCTTTCAGCACCTGATTTTCCTGACATCTAATCTATATCATGAACAAGAAGCTACCGTTAGGATAGAATAAGGAGAATCAGAATGGTTTCCTATAGACAAAGGCATCACACAAAGATATATTTACTTCCATATTTTTCACTCTGTATGCAGAAAATATTCTAAGGAAAGCTGAATTAAGGTAAGAGGTGAGCATGAAAATTAATGGAAGACATAAATAATGTAAGATACGGATATATGATATGATACCATATTACTGGCAGAAAACAGCAATGAATTAAAACAACTGATAAAGTAAAAGAAAATTGAAAAACACAATTGCATTATTAAGAAATATTAAGAAAACAAAAATCATGACTACAGAAGAATTGTACAGCTTCTCTGTCAACAATGAAAATAAATCTTGGCTCAACCATCAGTTCAAAAGGAGACTGCAGCCAAGAAATCAGAAGAAAAAATGGCATTTGGAAGGACAGCAATGAAGGAACTAAAAGAAATCAACATGTTTCACTAGAGGCCAAGGTCATCCACACTTTTGTACAAGTATGAAAGATGGATGAAAAAGCTAACTGATAGAAAATTGATGTGCTGGAAACACAGTGCTGCCAGAGACCTTTGAAAATACTCTGAACTGACAGAAAGGCAAAGTGAGTCCTAGAAGCAAAAATCAAGCCAGAGCTTTTCCTAGAAGCCAAAACAACAAACTTAGGGCACATCATAAGAAAGCAAAACTTCCAAGCAAAACTTCCTGGAGAGGGCAATTATGCTAGGAAAAGTTGCAGGAAGAAGAAAAGGAAGACCATATATGAGGTAGATTTACTCCATAATGGAAGCCACAGCCTTGAACTTGCAAAGGCTGAGCAGAGTGCATTTATTCATAGGCTCAGTATAAGCTGGAGGTGATTTGATGGCACAAAGCAACAAGAACATACACATACCATCCTCCGAAGTTCACCCAATTCCACACCTACCACCCCAGTGACCCCATCCATCCATCTCAACCTCTGCCATCCCCTTCACCTTTTGTTTTCAATCATTCCCCTCATCAGGGTCTCCTCCAATGAGTCCCACCTTCTCATTAGGTGGCCATAGTATTTGAGTTTCAAGAAGTATTAGAGTTTTCTAAATGGTTACATTTGATTGAGGATGTTTGAAGACCCCTTTGCACTGGTTGACAAGAGATTCAAGACTGCCAACATGTTTAAAAGTCATTGTCAACTGTATTATTGAGCATGGTCTTTAGCTTTCTGCTTAACATTTCTAGAAAGGCTATATCTCAAAGTTCCTTTTTCAGCCTTTAATCCTCTAGAACATGCTATCTAGGCAGGAAATGTAAAACTCAACATCCACAGCAGGTCTAATAATGGGCTTTAGAAAAATCTAACCTTCAGGATGATTAACCTACTGTGTTCCTGCCAAGAAGCACAGGCTTCAGAGGTGTATGAAATCCAATAAAGAACAGAATGAAAAGCTATAAATCTAACATAGGCAAGTTATTACAGTGCTTTGCTGAGACTATCAAATCCTGTAATAGTTTCTACAAGGTTTTAAAGTTGCTTCATGTCAGTGACTGTTGCACAAAGAATTCTATGGGATTCCACCATGGTATGTTCAATTTTTCCATACTGGAAGCATCCCTCTACTTGGCTAGAAAATGCATTTGGACATTTTTATAGCCTGTTATAAGGAAAAATAATGAAAAATGAAAAACTGCAAGGTTCAGCTATGAAGTTAAGATCAGGGAGCAGATTATAATCCTTATACTACCCATGGTAGCATATCACCTGAAAGCAGCAAACCAATATATTAAAAAGCAGATGGTCATTAAAAACCTGCAAAGAGTGTTGGACAGGGGCACACTTCATACAGAAAAGTTAGCAGGGCTACTTAGCTCTTCTTCATTTACTTCTTCCTTCAGTAACTCCTTCCTGATAGGCTTGATCACCTCAGAAGGTGCAACTATTCCTGTAAACTTCATAACATTCTATTAGAAATAAGCAGGTATTGGTAGTTACCTATTTTAAAAAATCTAAATTGAAAAGGATGCAGAACAAAGGAACATGCACCTAATTGTCTACAGCTTAGGAGATATATTTCCTTCATAAGGAAATAGGATACCTGTAGATGTCATAAAGTCCTGACAAATAAACAAAATAGCTACAGTGGTACCTCGGCTCACGAACGCCTCATTTCATGAACAAATTGGATAGCGAACAGAAATTTCATAAAAATGTTGCCGCAGGTTGCAAAGTCTGCATCAGGTGACAATCACGAACACGCCCGTCTTCCCTGCACAGGCACAATCACAGTCATGGTGTGTGTGTGTGTGGGGGGGGGGGGATGGCCGTAATCTTTGTTGTTCTTTGTCACTTTGCTTCACAGTTTTGTGAATAAAAAAAATAGTTGCAGAACGGATTAACCTTATTTACATTGACCCTTATGGGGAAATTTGACTTGGCTCATGACCAATTTGGGTCACGACCAGAGTCCTGGAATGGATTAAGATCATAAGCCAAGGCACCACTGTATTTGATTTCCAATGAGAGGCAACAGAAGGCATAAAGATTTGGCTTCATGAATCAAGATTCAAATTCAAGCCATGACAGACATCCTCTTAATTGGTTGAAGCCAAAGTGAACTGTTTTCCAAACTGCCAAATTGAAGTCCAAATCAAATCTTGTGGTCAGCATACACTCTACACTTGGAACAGAAGCCGAGTGACTGCCTTACCTTTGCAAGAAAGATCCAGTGCAGAAAACTGCCAGGATGTGTACTTAGCACAGTTACCTACTGCCACTTCTCTGCTCCAACTCAGGTGACTCCCCAAGCCATTTTTCTACTTTGTATTTCCAAGTTCATAATTCCAAACTTTCAAATGGTAGGAGCACATGAGGGAGAAGAGATACACACATTTTTAGAAAAGATCCAATTATCTCTCAAACAAATATCTGAATCTGCCCAAGTAACAGATCTATACATTCTGGTCCTAAACAACCAATGCTAGTTAGCACTCCCCAAAATTCCTTTCATAGCTTATCATAGGAAAAAAGCTGAGTGGCAACATGGGGTAGGGAGTGGGAAGAAGTGACAGAGACTCAAGTTTTGCCCCAGTGCAGTTCTAATGTATAACTTTCCCCCTTCAAATTCAAATCCAGCCCTCACTGCCAACCTTGAAAGGTACTCTACTATCACTGTCACACAATGCATATTGAAAGATCAGAGCAACTTAGGCTGCAATCCTGTAAAACTTTTCTAGTTGGGGGTAAACCCCACTAAACAGGTGTCTGCTGTGTGCTGGTTATTTCCCGCCTCCCCCACCTCCTTCCAAGTAAATGAGGACAAAAGGCTTTCTAACTAAAGTATTTGTTACATTAAATCTGGCCAGGCAAGCTGCTTTTGTGATACAAAGAAGTACTGCATAAGTGAATAAATAAAGATACAAGTGAAGTTAAAATACTGGTGATTACAAGAATGTGGCTTAATGATACAAAACTGATTCCAAACTAATTACCTCTCTTCCCTTTCAAATCAAGGGAAACTGTCCTTCAGCATGGTTCTTACTTCTTATGGCCAAACATCAAGAATATCTGATGCTTCTCAATTGGCCTGCTCATTTTACCTGACAATGTAAAATTGGACTGATATTTAGCCTACCCCCACTCATCTCTGAATGCTCAACTGAGTTCTCCACAGAACTCAAAACTGTCGTGTTCCTCTTGGCTGCCTGTCTTATTTCAGAATTGGTTGGCACTGGCATTTCAGCTATGCATTTCAATCCTGCCTATTCTTCCAGTTCTGAATCTGAGACAGCCACCTTATGTGCAAAGAGCCTAATCCTAATAAAATAAGATTCTCATAACACAAGGAGCCTAAGTAGGCCACAGTTGTTGTTAACCACTTCCACACATCCTGGTCTTACGCCAGCTGATTTCCCTCACTAGACACCAATAGTTTTTATTGTCAGACCTGGCATATAGCTGGAGTGGTTTACAAACCACCCACAATCTGTTGTAAGGTTGCTGGGTTTGTTAACCACCCAGCTGCTCAACCACTCTTACCTGGTTTGGACGTAAGGGTACTTACCAAAATCAGCCTGACACAAAGTGGTCATTAACAAGCCACCATCCAGTTCAGCTACCCTCATTTCATGCAAACTGTTTCTGATAATGTTTTTGAGTAAGCATGAACAGTCCTGATCTGCATGAACATTTTTCATATATTAGGCTAAAAGCAGCCTTGTTTTAAATCTCCAATGCTAACGCAAATGTAAATCCTACATGTGATTTATCTTCCAAACTTTTCTCTTGCATAAACAATATAAATAAAGTAAGAGGCTCATGTAAGATTTATAGGTCACAAATAAAAACACATCCCATTGGTAGATGCATATCAAACTAGAAACATTGCAAACTGAAATTCATACAGTAGTTTAATCATCCCTTAAGCTGTGATTAAGTTTTGTAGGTTAAGATTCTTTTCACTCTGATGTGAAGAATGAAAACTGAAAGGGAGCAATCAAAACTAATATATGCTAGACACAGAAAGTACTTGCATAACCAAGCTACTTACCTTAGTGACACAATATACTCAGGGAAGTAAATACTTTTGTATTGGACCCAAGTTCCACAGTCATCTTCTGTCAACTCTCTGTCTTCTTCTGTTACTGAGAACAGGCTGAATGAAGCAAATCTCCTTACTGACACTTGCTGAAGGTGGACATTCTCGAAGTTTTTTTGCTTCAAAACCTTTAATAATAAAAATGACATTGAAATTTAACTGCACATAACGTAATTTAAAGGCTTAGAATAAAATCTCTACATTGAAATGTCATACAGCAAGGACCCTGTGACCTGGCAACCATCATTCACATCTTTATAATTTCTAAACTAGACTATTATAATGTACTTTACAAGAGGTTTACAGATTAAATAGAAACATCAGCTGTATATTGTGGTAAATGGGATAGAGTCACTGGGTGCTTCAGCCTCTGTACTACCTGCTACTGCTTCCCAGGGTCTACTCAAGATGCTGGGGTTGATCTATGATGTCCTTGATAATCTGAATGCAACTTACTTAAGAGGGTTGTCTTCTCTCATATTTCTTACCACATGCTTGGAAGCTAATAGCAGTTGGAGGACATTATTCATGTAAAATGTCAGCATATCCAAAGCTCACAAAAATGTTCAAATGCTTGACTTATAACATCAGAGAACACTCCTCCCGGAAACCTGTTGAAGCACAGGTATATTTAAGGTGCTTTCAACATACTTCTCTATGTGTTGGAGTCTTGGCGGTTCAGATAAAGATGACAGTATGCATTTTATCAATAATGGCCAACTAGTTCATGGGTCAGGTACATTGATCAATTTTTAATCAAGGTAATAAATGAGCTCCCACATCATGTTAAGGCACCCTGTGAATAAGCCATCATGAATTGGTTGCTTGCTGTACAACCCATGGTACGAGTACTCCTAACAGACAATAGGTCTTGAAATGGTTTGTTCTCCCCTTGATTCACCCTGCTCCCTCTGGCACATCCCAGGTGCCTTTGCAGCACTACACCTTGTTGTCTCAGCCTCGACGTTGGGACCCTTTCTTCAATTAGTCATCTGGGTGTTGCTGGCTACTGAGGAATCATTCCCTCCACTCCACTCCACTCCTCTTCCAAGTGCTATCCAAGCCCTTTTGCACACTGGACACTGTCTCAACTGGATGGCAAGCAGCACCTAAAGAAGTTATCAATTTAACTGGCATTTGAGTCCTTTTGTGCCCTGCACATTGACCCAATCAGTTCAGTCAATATGATTCAAAGAAGGACTCCAACATCGCTGTCACTTAGCAGAGCTGCTCTTCTAAATGCCAGTCAGTTCCCTTTATCTGTGCCTCTCTATGCATGAAGAAGGAAAATGGATGTAGCAGAGAAAGATGACATTAGAGAAGAAGCACTGCCCCATGACATCACCCAGCCTACCAGACTGATCATGGGGCAATTTGGCTTCCTGACAAAAAAAAGTTCACCAATCCTGCTATAAGAAAACAGGATTTAACACAAACCAGAACAAAAATGTGCATCTGAAGGACTTTGTGAACATACATGCTTCAGTTGGGACCTAAAGAAATACCTCACAGTGTCACTGACCTCCCTTAGAAGGGCACTCCAACAAAAAGGGCCCTGTTCCTAATAGCTACCTCCTTGCCACTGATGGCTGAGGAATATGGAGCAGAGCTTCAGACAATTGCTTCGAGGTTTAAACATTGCTGAAGAGAAATCATAGGATTACTGCTCCCCAGAAAGGTTTGCCTGGAGCCAATGTTATACTCTTTCCGGCACCAGGTAAAGACTTTTCTATTCAACCATTATTTTAATAACCAACAGTTTTAGATGCTTTAGGATTTTTCCCTTCACAGTCGCACTTTTTTCTTCCTTTTTCTTAAGTTGTGATGTGCTCTGTATTGTTTTAATAATTGACATTTTATATTATACTTTTATATTTTATATTGTATTTTTATATTTTGTAAGCCATCCTGAGGACTTGGCAATAGGACGGGATATAAATGCCTGTAATAAATAAATAAATACTCACAACTAGTTATGTCTGTGTAAGTTCTAGTTAGAAGGCTGAGCGCCAAAGGATTGAGGCCTTTGAATTGTGGTGCTGAGGAAGACTCCTGCGAGTCCCTTGGACCGCAAGGCGATCAAACCGGTCAGTCCTAGAGGAGATCAACCTTGACTGCTCTTTAGAAGGCCAGATACTGAAGATGAAACTCAAATACTTTGGCCACCTAATGAGAAGGAAGGACTTTCTGGAGAAGAGACTAATGCTGGGAGCAATTGATGGCAAAAGAAGAAGGTGGACAGCCGAGAATGAGGTGGCTAGATGGAGTCACTAAAGCAGTTGGTGTGAGCTTAAGTGGACTCCGGGGGATGGTGGAGGACAGGAGGGCCTGGAGGAATGTTGCCCATGGGGTCGCAATGGGTCGGACACGTCTTCGCGACTAACAACAACAACAAAGTTCCAGTTAGTGACTGCCATCTTAAATAGGCCAAGGATTTCCCTGCCAATCTATTAAAGCTCTACAATCAGATCAAATCTCTAGTTAAAAATGTAGAGGATACAGGGGACAATAGCTTGACCTACTACATTACAAAAATTCATTAACATTCTGTGGCTCCTTCATTAATCTCCTGGAAGCATGTACAAACCTAGGCTTTCTAATGCCCTGAATATATGCTGTTTAAAAAAACAAGGACAAAAAGCAAGAGGTGACAAGCCTATTCAGAAATGGCTATTATAATATTTTGAAAAGACTGAGAGACAGTCTTCTCTGCTTACATGATGCCCTCTATGTGAACTTCAAGGATCACTAACTTACCTTATACAGCCATTCTAAATGAATGCGCCCCAGGGACCAATATAACAAGCACATGATCCAGAAAAGCAAATGAGAATGGTCACTAGGGAAACAGGCAACCACAAGAAAGAAAGAAAACTGATCCACAAAGCTATAACCTAAATTCTTAGGTAATATCAACAGAAGAAAATCAGTAGCTAACATTCAGCTGAGTAGTGTTTCATTTGATAGTATTTGATGGGTATTAAAAAATCCACTTTTAACTAAGTATTTTTCCTGCCTACTGTCATCCAAAATAGAAGCTGTATTCACTTCTAGTATGTTACTGAATATTCATTTAAAATTGCTTCTAGTTTAAATTTACAATGTTATTCAACTCATCCAAAATTTTAAAAACTCCGCTCTGAAAATGAGCATTTTAACAATATTAAGCATACAAAAAAACATTGATTTCAACTTTGCTCAGGCTGCACAGCACAATATCCATTATGGAATAAAACCTATGGCAACTACTTGAGTTACTTAGGTACTTATGGAAGCAAACAGGATTACCATATGGAAGATTTGGATGCTGTTTGAAATATTACAATAGTCCACGTCACAAAATTAGGTGCATTTAAATTCATCAATATCAATGGACTTCTTGGAGTCCTCAAGGCTGTGGCTTCCCACATGGAATTAATCCATGTCATATTTGAGCTTCATTGTCATTTTGTTTTTCCTTCAACTTTCCCTACCATTATTACCTTCTCCAGCGAGCCTTGCCTTGAAATGATACCTAAAGTGGAATAGCCTCGGTTTTGTCATTTTTGCTTCAAGGGAAAATTGTGCCTTGATTTCATCTAGGATCTACTTGTTCGTCTACCATTACAGAGTGATCACAAAACTCTCCTCCAGCACCATGTTGAATGTTTTGAAAGAATGACAGCCAGTGTAGTGTAGTGTTTAAGAGCATGGGACTGGGAATCAGGCAATCTGGAGTCTAGTTCCTGCTTGCCCATGGAGGCAACTGGGTGACTTTGAGCCAGGCACAGACTCTTGGCCCAACCTAGCTCACAGGATTGTTGCTGTGGGGATCAGATTGAGAACAGAAGGATAATAATGAAGAACGACGGAGAACAATGGATGGAGGTTCGCAACATTGTACAGGAGGTAGCAACTAAAACCATCCCAAAGAAAAAGAAATGCAAGAAAGGAAAATGGCTGTCTGAGAAAGCTTTACAAATAGATCAGGAAAGAAGGGAAGCAAAAGGCAAGGGAGAAAGGGAAAGATACACCCAACTGAATGCAGAATTCCAGAGAATAGCTAGAAGAGATAAGAAGGCCTTCTTAAATGATCAGTGCAAAGAAATAGAGGAAAGCAATAGAATGGGAAAGACTAGAGATCTCTTCAAGAAAAGAACGATTGACTGCAAAAGGAGGAGGAGATGGCAGAGGATGAGGTTGCTAGATGGAGTAATTGGGGCAGTGGGTGTGGACTCCGAGGGATGGTGGAGGACAGAAGACCTGGAGGAATGTTGTCCATGGGGTTGTGATGGGTTGGGCACGACTTTGCAACTAAACAATAACAACAAGCTGCTTTGAGTTCATTTTAAGGAAAAGGCAGGAGATAAATCAAATAAATAAATAACAGTTTTCCTCCTGTCAGCTTTCTTCATTGTTCAGCTTTCACGTGCATACATAGTCAACAATGTATGATCTTGGTCTTGCTCTCCAGTGAAATGACCTTACACTTGATTATCTTTTCTACTACCTTCACTGCTAACTTTACTTATTTTGTATCCCACTTTTTTCCAATGAGCTCAGAGCAGCTTACATAATTCTCCTACTCAATCTTATCCCCACAATAACTACTCTGTGTAGTAGGTAGGACTGAAAGTCTGTGACTGGCCCGAAGGCACGAAGATGGCTCATTTTCTGTATTTTTCATTATTTCTTGGCTGCAGTCCCCCTGTAATTTATGATTGAGCCAAGGTACACAAAATCTTTTCATAATTTCAGTTTCTTCACTATTGATAGAAAAGTTCTGTAATTCTTCTGTAGTCATGATATTTGTATTCTTAATGATGCAGACCTGCTTTTGTACTTTTTTCTTTCACTTTATTCAGGAATTTCAATTCACTGCTGCTTTATTGAAGTATCTTCTGCCATTTTTACTCCTTCTTCCTCTGATCACCTCATTATGATACCTTTTCCATATGGACTGAACAGATTGGGTAATAAAACACACCCTTGTCTGATACCTTTGCCTATAAGAAATCCTTTTGTTTCTCCATATTCTGCCCTAACAATAGATTCTTTTCCACAGTACAGGTTATGCATCATGATTAAGTGTTGAAGTACACGCATCTCTTTCAAGAAGGCTATCCATTGCCGCTTATGATCCACACAATCAAAGGCTTTTCTGTAGTCTATAAAACATGGACTGAAATTATTTAGTGCACTCCAGTAGCCAATGTATCATTGCAAGTTCTAGTGCGTCTTCTTTTTCACAATCCAGTTTGAATGTCAGGCATTTCTTACTACTTATAGGATAAAAGCATTGCAACATGTTGAGCATTACTTTGCTTACATGGGAAATTAGTGCAATGATCCTATGGCTACAGCACCCTTTCGCATCTCCTTTCTTAAGGATTGGAATGTATATTGAACGCTTCCAGTCTATGAATCATTGTTCTATTTTCCTTCTTTGTGTCATGTTCTTGTTAAGATCGGAACCAATTCAGTCTCTGCAGCTTGGAATAGTTCTATTGGTATCCTACCTATTCCATGTGCTTTATTCTTTGCAAGTGCTTTCAGAGCAGCTTTCACTTCACTATCTAATATTGCAGGCTCTTCCTCGTAGGTGTGCTGCTTGAAACAGTATGCCTTCCTTTCATCTCCTCCATACAGTTGTTCTGTACATTCTTTACACTTTATTTTATACTGGTCCCATAGTATGTTCCCTTGTTGCTCTTTCAGCATTCATAATCTAGGCTTGGATTTCCCTGTGATTTCTTGGATCTTCTGGAATAATAGAATAGTAGAGTTGGAAGGGGCCAAGAAGGCCATAGGGTCCAATCCCTGCTGTTGCAGGTCACCAATTTATAATATCCCACTTAGTTGACTGCCCAATTTCTTTAATTGGCAACTGGTTCCCTCTAGGCAACTGGTTCCACTGTGATATTGCTCTGACAGCGAGAAAACTTGATATCTAGCCTGAATCTGGGTTGTTGCAACTTGAATTGATTATTCTGTGTAATAATGGCATCAGCAATAAGAGATCTTGACCTTCCTTCTTTGTGGTCCCCTTTGAGGTAGTTATATCATGTCCCCCTCAGTCTTCTCTTCTCAAGGCTGAGCATGCCCAGTTCTCTTAGTCACTCCTCATAGAGCAGTGTTTCCAAACCCTGGACCATTTGCTATCCTCTTCTGGATAAACCCTTCCTAATTTTTCTGTATCTTTCTTAAATCTTGGTTCTCAGTACTGGACATAGTATTCCAGATAAGGTCTAACTATTGAGAGGAACTATTACTTCTCGTGATTTGGAAGTAATACTTCTATTAATGCATTGCAAAATAGCACTTGCCCTTTTTTGCAAGCTGCATCACACTGTTGTATCTCATCATATTCAGCTTGTTGTCCACAATAACTCCAATGTCCTTTTCAGTTCTGTTGAGCCATATATGCCCCATCTTTTTTTGAGGCATTTGATTTCTTTTCCTAGCTGGAGGACTTGGCTTTTGTCCCTGTTGAATCTCATTCAGTTGCTTTCAGCCCAGCGTTCAAGTTAATCAAGATCACCCTGGATCTTCATTCTGTCCTCTAGGGTGTTTGCTATTCCACCCAGTTTTGTATCATCTGCAAATCTGATTATCTTTCCTTGTACTTCCTCATCTAAATAATTAATAAAGATGTTGAAGAGCACTGGGCCCAGGACTGAACCCTGCAGCAATCCACTAGATACCTTCTTTCAGTTTGAGAAGGTGCTATTGATGAGCACTCTTTGTGTCTGATTCAGCAGCCAATTTTGGATCCACCTTATAGTTTTTCTATCTAATCTGCTCTTTGCTAATTTGGTTCATAGAAGGTCATGGGATACTATGCCAAAAGCTTTGCTAAAGTTGGCTTTCTTGAGTTCAGGGCTGCAGTCAATGTTTTCTCCTTTATAATGAGAATTCAAACATTGTGTGTTACTTTCCCCCAGGATTCCTGTGGCTGCTACTTTGTCCACTAGGTCATCCCTATTAGTATTAAATCAAGGATACCTGTTTCTCTCATTCCTTCCTCTACCTTCTGATGGAGGAAGTTGTCAGAAACATATGTCAGAAATCTCTTAGAGGGGCCATGTTAGGCAGAAATTGTCTTCCAGCCTATATTAGGGAAATTGAAGTCCCCCATGATGGCTACATCATTCTTCTTGGAAATGCTGGCAAGTCACTTTTCGAAGGTTGTGTCCTTGTCCTCCTTTTGACTGTGTGGTCAGTAATACATGCCAATAACTATGTTTTTCTTTTTTTTCTTTTTTTTTGCTCCCTTTAAATTAAGCCAGATGCTTTCAATGGGGTTATGTTCCTCTTCTTATATTTCCGTGCAGATATGTGTCTGTTATGTAAAGTGTGACTCCACCTCCCTTTTTGTCGTTTCTATTTTTCTAGTATCCATCAATTGTAGAGTTCCAGTCATGTGAGTCATCCCACCAAGTTTCAGTTATTATAAGATTGTAATTGCCCTCATGTATTATGAGCTCAAGTTCATGTTATTTGTTTCCCATACACTGAGAGTTCATTCTTGTTGTGGTCTGGTTTTCTTCCTACGTTTTTTGGAAGACTGATGTTAGGTCCTGCTTGAGGATTTTTCTCTGTTGAAATACAGACATCTTTGTCAGGTGATGAATGGTACTGCGCTGCATGTCTCCCTCCCCCATATGTTTAAAGCCCTCTTGATTAACTTTTTCATGTAGTAGTCAAGCACATGCTTTCCATTCTTTGTTAGGTGCAGCCAATCATTTGCCAAAGTCAGTCTTCCAGGAACCTTAGCATGTGGTCCCAGAATCCAAATATTCTCTTTGGTACCACCATCATAGCCATTCATTCACTTGAAGGATTTTATTTTCCCTATCAGTTCCTCTTCCACATACTGGTAGGTTTGGGGAGAAGACTTTCTGGGCTCCAGTGTTTTTGACTTTTCTCCCAAGATCTTTGAAGTCAGGAGATCTGGGTTCTAGCTCCCACCTGATCATGAAGTTCACTGGCTGACTTTGGGCCAGTCTCACTCTTAGCCTAACCTGCTTCACAGGGTTGTTGCTGCTGTGAAGATAAAATGGAGGTAGGTAAGCTGTCGTGTCCTCACAAGAGGGAAAAAAGTACAATATAAGTGAAATACATTAGTAATAATAGGGGAATTGTCTTTCTGCATTCTTCCCTAAAAGCATATCTGATTTCATTCCACAGTTCTACTAGCTCATGGTCAACTGAGTTCAGTAATGTGAATCTGTTCCTTATGAGAATTTCAAATTCCTTAAGAACGTTATTTAAGTTTTATTTTCGCACTATGTTTCTGCTAGTGATCTTTACCAACTCTGCTTGGCCTCTGTATAACCATATGGTAAATATTCTGAGGATGACCCATTGGCTGAAGGGCTGAAGTCAAACATGGTCCCATGTATGCGGATATGGAATAGAAATAAGTGCAATAGTCTACAAGATGTATATTTTCGCAAAACATGCAAAACTACCTTACCCAGAAGGAAGTTGTAGAAAGTTGTACATACAAAGGAAAGAGAAGTTGCAAGTGAAATGCTACTACCTGTTGGGGATCATGGCAACACTGAACAAAACTGTCATAATCTGTTTCTGTGAGATCCCAAAACTATCAAGCAGTTCTGTTATTTATAAATCTCTGTGTATGGTGGACAAAACTGAAGACACAAGAAATCTAGGTTATAACAAGTATCTATTTCAACAGTTGGGTGCACGGCAACAGACATTCAAGACACACAACGTAAATCTAGAAGATGCTGTGATGTTTGATAGCATCTTCAGCCTCATCAGTTTGATAGTCAGTCCTTTGGCTAACATGATTTGTTATCATTTGTCTTGATGGGAGAAGTACATTTCACCAGTTTTATCAAGATCACAGTGATGGACAACTGTGACTCTTGATGAGACAACTTTAAAAATTATACTAATCTCAATCATATTCCTTAATTAATATGTAATGTAAGAACATTTCACAGGCACTACATAGGATACCCTGGATGTAATTTATGCACTTCTAAATTCATGTCCACAGGTATGCTCTGAATATGGTTCATTGTCATTAAAACTCATTAATCCTATACCCAGCTTCCTGAGAGAACACTCCAGCAAGACTTACTTGTAAGCAGGCTACAACAGAACTGCGCTGTTCCAATGCCATCCTACATACATGTACTCAAAAAGAAGGTCTAATGATTATGATGGGACCTACTCCTAGCTAAATAGTATAGGGTTATAGCCTATGCACTGAAGTCTGCTTGTATAGAATTAAATACAAGATTATTTGAAAATTCTGCCATTATACTATTTTATACTATTTTGATATATATTTCTATCATATATTAAAAGCTCATCTGGTTAATCATAATTTGTCACATCACCACAACTCCTAGTATCAATTACAAGTTATCAATTAAAAGAGAACTGTGAAAACTAGCATAATGACCAATAAATGGTACTTTGATATTAGCATTTTACATTACATCTCACCTTTTTAACTTTTGCAAGGAACCCAAAGAGGCTTACAAGGTACTCTTCCTTTCCATTTTATCCTCACAACAACCACCCTGTGATATAGTTCATGTTGAGGGTAGAACCCAGCAAGAACAGTGAAGCATGATAAGGATGGTCTCCATGGAACCACAAAGCCACATTTCACCATGGCTTATTTGCATATGAGAACCTAGTCTCCACATTTCTGAGTGGTTTCCATGTTTCTGTGAAGAAGTTTCACAGCAAGAGAAGTCAGGGCTCCAGCCTGCACTGTCTGCTATCCAGGTCTGCCTAACAACTGCTAAGGCAACTACAGCCATGCTGATTGGTTGCTCTGCCCTTCCTTTCTTCTCTGCCTCCGCACAACATTCCCAATGCCCACTTGCAGCTTTGAAATCTTGGCAACAGCAGGGTATCACCTTGTGGCATCTCCAGCAGCAGCAACCTCAAAGATGGTAATGATTGGCATTCAGCCATTAAGTCTACTGGGTAATGTTAGGCCAGGCATCGCCCCCTTAGCCCTACCTGACAGGAATGTTGTTCTAAGCATCCCTGAATTTTTCACAAGAGGAAGAAAGGCAGGATATAAATACACTGTAATAATACTACTACTAATAGTGGCAAGATCCTAAAAAATGACTGGAGGATATTCAGTACTATAAGATACTGTAACTGCTAAATGTTTTCTTTTTATACAGATTTTCTAGATGATGGCATGCAACCATCCTCAATTCACTGCAGTCACACTTAAGTACAGTGATTCCTAAACTTGGAATACTAACAATGTACAGCTCACAAGACACTAACTTTAAAGTAGAGTAGCAGGATAAAACGAGGATGAGGATAAAATGGAGAGAAGGGGGATCAGGAGTATTGCCTTGGGCTCTTGGAGCAAAAGTGGTATATAAATGTAACAAATTAATATGCACAGCAACCGAATCCCATACAACATAGCAATCTCATGAAGCAGCTGTATACAGATCAGCCATATCGGAAGCCAGCTTTTTTGATGGACAAATGTCTGTATCATTGAGCATTTGCAGAAACGAACATTTACCTTTTCCCCTTCACTCCATACATTCTGTACAACTGCACCAAAGTGTGAAAGGGGTTGACTTGCAGTTGTCAAAATACCCTCATATATCCTAGCAAGCAAACCCAAACAGTGACATATCACACTACAAAATTAAGAACCAATTTTCATCCTCAAGGGGTCTTTCTGCAAGAGCTGCAAAGGGAAGTCAGGCAGGAGGCTACTAAGAAGAGGGCCTTTTCTGTTGTGGCATCCCAGAGAGGCTCACGTGGCTCCTACATCATACTCTTCCCAGCACCAGGTGAAGACCATATTTTCTCAGGAATTTTCCTAGGAATCTTAGTTTCAGTAAGCTTTAAACCATGTGTGGTATTTTAAACCTTGCACTGCTGCTAAATCTTTTTCTGGTTTTGACTTCTATACTGTAGTTTTAAATGTTTGTCCTGTCCTGTAATTCATACCATATTTTAACTAGTTTAACAATAGTTTTTAGATAGTTTTAAATTGTTGTGAATTGTCCAGACAGCTTTAGCTATTGGGCAGTATTAAAATGTAATAAATAAAGAGCCAGATCAGTGTAGTGTTTAGCTAGTCGGGAGAGCCTAAAATGGAATCCATTGGCCCATAAGGCTCACTGAGCAAACTTGGGCCAGACACTATTTGCTTCTCAGTCTAGCCTACCTCACAGGCTGTTGTGCAGACATGATGTCAAAGAGAGGCATGTACAGCACCTGAAGTTCCTTGAAGGAAGATGCAACATAACCATGTATAAAAACAGAAGATCTACCAAGCACTCAAGCTCGGTCATTAACTCACGAGGAAGAGTTCAGGCATGCCATTGCCTGCCAGTTTAATTTCCCCCTCAGTGAAATGGGGATATTAATGTCTCACCCTGCAGAATAAAATAGAGTGAAATCACTGCAGTCGATAGCACTCTGCTCACCACGAAGGCGCTCGCCAAGTGACACCTATGGGAATGAAGTTCCTGAAGGGGAAACAAAACGTTATTTTCATCGTCGTATACCTGTCTGAGAAGCTTCCAGCGGGCTTTGGCGGCTGCCTGCCTGCTTGTTCTGCAGCCTTCCCCAGCGGGTCCCTCTTCTCTTTCTGCCTGACACCTGTCAGCTGCAGGGGGAGAAACGCTCCAGGCTGACTCGGTAGTCATAGTGAGAACAGCTTCCTTCGCTCGAGGTTCAAACTTGAGCAAGCGCGCCAAAAGAGCCTCCACCCCAAAATAATGGCACCCCCTGAGATGGGAAGGGGAGGACGGAGCGGGAAAGCAACTGCTGAGGCTCAGCGAGGGACCCGCCGCCTCACAGGAAAGCCGCGGCTAAGGCACACGGAGGAAGTCCTCAGCATTTGCCTAAATCTTTTGCACCAGCAGCAGCCGCAGCCGCCGCTGACAGAACCGCCCATTTAGCCGGGAGGGAGAGGGACAGCAGGAGCCATCTTTGGTAAGGGCAAAGAGGTGCGAGCTTGACCACCTGCGGCGATTATGAGGAGGAGCATTCTTGCATGGGACGGGGTGGCGATCAGCTGCAGAGCTTTTCACTTTGCTTCACACAAGCCGTTGCTCAGCCTTGCTTTTCCGTGTAGTAAGAAAGTCGGTTTGCCAGATGTGCTGTATCTTTTAACATATGTCTGACTGGAATAAATTTAGCAGCTAAAAGCTTTTCCTGTCACGTTTGTGGGTGGGCTGGCGAGTAGGGTTCACCTGTTGAGTTTCCGTACCAAGTAAAAAGTTACAGAAATATACACCACGCACAAAATATTTGCTATCCGGTGAAGAATTAGATATAAAAACCTCTCCCTCAGCACAAAAACGAGATAGAATCCTCTGCACGTCGTCGAGGGGACTTTATAATGTTCATCAAGAACTTTGATTATGGTTTCAATTCAATTTATATGTTTGAATGCCCAAAGCCAAGATGGACACAAGAGGATCCGGATTCTCCGATATCTTATCTACGGGCAGGAATAATTGAGAATGCTTGAGTTTAGACGCCATCTTAGCTACGGGCAAGTCGATGGCTGCGGAAAACTGCCTTCCGCTGCCATTTTGTTTGTGGGCAAGTAAATCCAGATTATAGAGAGTGGGGTTCTGAAGGGCCGAGTCGCCTAGCTATGATGTCATCTCAATTTATCTCCGCATGCTGCGGCTTGTCAGCGGGCAACACATTCTGAATGTTAAGTGCATTCAGAGTTTCGAGCTGATTTCTAGAATATTACATTCCTGAGAGGTAAAAGGTGGGTCCTAATGCTCTATATCTAATGATTGTACTAATAAAAGGCAGTGATTAAAGACAGGCTTTAAATATAATTTGGAAAACGAATTCTACCAAAACCTGATTGAATCCTGGACTTCTTGAGATAGGTAGGGAATAAATGTTGTTTACTGAACGTTCAAAACGATCGGCATATTGAATGCGCATACAATAGTAGCGACGTACTTGGCCGTATTAATAATAAATCCTGTCAGTCTCATTGTATTTCATGGAACTTACTCCTAGGTAATTACTCTCGTGCTGCAATCCTACACCCACCCTCCCACCTGTAAGTCCCATGGAATTCGATAATACTTACTTTTGGATAGATATACCTAGGAGTATGGGTTAGGAAAACAGTCAACTAAACTGCAGGATTCATTTTGAGTAAGCTGCCTATCTTGCTAATTAGAAGTATGTTACCTATGAGATGGCTTCTTACCTGAAGCTTTTATTAATCGCTAAGTCCAAGCTGTAAGCAACAACTCCCATTTCTACATTTTACATTTGTTCCAAGTCAAAAAGTAAGTCAAGTCTGAAATACTAAACAGAATAAAAGCATTTAAAATATGTAACACATTTTTTAAAAACCTAAAACAATAGTATGGTCAAAACGTATCTAATATTAGTAGAATTTTCAAAACTGTCATATCTATTTAAAATAAAGAAAATTCTGCAACCATACCATGCACCAAAAGGTTACCACCACAAAACCAAGGAGTCCAGTGCATACACAAATGAATATATATATATATATATATATATATATATATATATATAATAACTAAAATCTTAATGTGTTTCAAGCACAGGGCCTTTTATCAGGGTACAAGGAAACTGAGACATCTTTGAAAATCTCTCTCTGAAAATTTACTATTTCATTTCTATGTAGCCCCACAGCTGAAGCTCTCTGGGCAGAATGACTCCATGAAGGAAGCTGCAGCCTTAAGTATGACCAAGAGCTGAGCAGGGTTCTTTAGGATAGACCATTGTGAAGTGCATTCATTCATAGGGTCACCATAAGTCAGAGATGACTTGACAGCACGTAACAAGAACAAATGAAAATCTGTAGGAATGATTTCCACTGCTGGAGAACCTTTTTTCCACCTTGCATCCTCATGGACCTAGTCCCCTCCCTGCCTGCCCACAAAAAATCATCTTACAACCTCATAAATGTAGTCAGTGCAGTTTTATCCACACCAGTTACAGTAGGGGAGAGGGCCTCAACTGTTTGTCTTATATGAACCAAATGTATATGACTAGCCTTTCTGATCAGATGGAATTTTGTAAACTGTCACCCTCATGTTTTGTGAGGTCACCCATTTCCACTTTGTCAAAATACAAATATGCTCAACAGTGCAAAAAGATTTATGATCCCTGCCACAGAGTTATTGTTGGACCTTATGTTGTGAAATATACCATATTTTTCCATCTATAAGTCACCCCCATGTATAGGATGCCGCCCACTTTTCTTACCAATATCCGAGCGAGCAAGCTGCTGCTGTGCACGCACGCCACCTCACCTCCTCCCCACATTTGCGCCCGCGCCAGTCTCCCCCCCAAGTGTGACCGTGCCCGCCTCCCCCCGAGCGCACCAACGCTAGTCTCCCCCCCCATAGTGCACCCACGCCAGTGCCAGTCTCCCCCCTGAGCGTGCCCGCAATCACGCCAGTCTCCTCCCCTCGAGTGCACCCACGGTTCTCCTCTTGGGCCCCCCCCCCCATGTATAAGACTCCCCTCCATTTTTAGGTAAATATTTTAAAGAAAAAGCATCATCTTATACACAGAAAAATACAGTAATTTGGACCACTGATGATCTAACTTGAGATATCCTTTGACTGTGGTTAATATTGGCAACATTAAGCATCCTTGGGGAGTTCCTATAATACTTATATATAAATACCATTTTTAGAAAGTAATCAAGGTTTTGCTTCTGTAATTTCTCTGCTATTTAAATGTAAATTATTGTTGGTTCCTCCTCAGCTTTCACTCTGAATCCTGTTGATTTGAAATCTGTGCACATCTTGGAAGAAAAATCTAACCATACTGAGTGATGGTATCTAGGTTAATTGTGCCTGACGTTGCTTTGGATTTTCAGAAACATAAAATAAGAATGAAAAAGCAAGCGAAGTAAATATCTTGTCATCATGCAGTTAGGCACAAAATCTCTTTTTCACATTCTTAAGGACAGTATTGGTCACTGCAAGAACTCCTCCAAATGTTCCCCTGCTCAAGTCGTCAGACTGTACAGTCAAAGAAACAAACAAGTATTTTTGTTTGCAAAGTCCTTTAGGACTGCCTACCTTGTTCCTGATTCCCGAGGAGACATCCAGCCATGGAGGTTCTTTTCCTGTAAGGTATGCCATTTGAATAAATCTTGCATGTGTTGAAAAAAAGGAGCCTCATTCTGCATTTAGAGTCATCCAAGTACGCAGATTTTTAAAAAGCATGCGTACCAGCAGTAGCAGGGGAGGGAACTGCAACTGTCAGAATGTCCCCTCAAAGCAATAAGTGTCTCTCCCTACAATGGAAAAGTCCCACATGTGTAACATTCCTTGGTTATACAGGAAGAAATAGAAATCTATTCATTACTACAAAATTACTATTGCATTACTACAAAATGCAAACTACAACAATCACAGATTCCTCAATTATACACACTTATCTGTTTGTTTTGATGTTGATTATAACAGGCAGAGACATCATCTGTGACAAAAACAAAATGAGTTAAAACGGATTAACTACTTATTGGGTTATCAAAAATAGGCGTGATTTACTAAATTCTGAGTCTCCTCAAGGATGTGTACAATTTTCTCAGCACATACACATGATTTACTTTCCCACCAGGCCCAACAGACCAGTAAATGTTGAAAGTCTAAACATCTGCTCCTACACATGGCAACAACCATCCTAAGCCTTACATAATAATCATTTTTTTAAAACCCTGCCACCCACTTAATGGTTAGTGGTAGAGTAAGACATTAAGTATGCTTATGCTTACAAGAGCATGACACTAAAATTCTTCAATTTTGGTTCTGCTAAATATCTAATGCTGTCTGAATCATTTGTGTCGTACTATTCCAACTATTCTTTTATAACTTATCTACTAGAAATCTAGGAAACATGTATATCAGAAAGGGGTTTTAGGGTACAATCCTTTGCATGTCAAAATAGAAAAGTCCTGTAGCTCCCAGTATGCCTTTTTAGCCTCCATGCTGGCTGGTGAATATTGAGAGTTGAAGAGCACTTTTCTGTGTTTGTATCATACCTTTGTACAGAATATTTGCATTCCTTCAATAAAGGTTTGCAGACTTGCTGTTTGCTAAGTTCTCCAGACAACAAATTGCAAAATTAGGTTTTGACACAATTAGAAATGTTGAATTCAGATTTGGCAGAAGTTGCTGTAGCTGTAGTCTTATATACTGGGATATCAGATCTCCAGCCAATCATAGGTCTAAATATGGTCAGCGGAGGTTTCTCCCCACATCCTGCCTTCTCCATTGGAGAGAGCATCAGCAATTCCCTAAGCAAACCTGTATGAGTTAAACAAAGAAGGCATTTGATTTGGGCTGTGCATAGCCACTTCTGTCAAGTTCCTTTTTCCATGCCTTCCTTAGCACGGAAAAAGGAAAAAATGATCAGTTTGGGGACAAATAGCTTGAAGGGGTCAGGCTTTAGTACAGACTCTGTCCCTGATGCCGGCTGGCCCACTGGCTTAGTCTGAGGTAGAAATTCAGATCCAATGAATTTTGCTATGTTCAATTCATCTTGAGATGATTGAACTCATATATTTAACACATATATAATTTCACATACACACATTATATTGGTGTCAGAAGGACGCTTCGGGTTCCTCGAGCACAGCACCCAGTTTCTTGCCAATGGACCTCTGGTGAGAGATGGAGTCCACCTCATGAGGATAGGGAAAAGGTCCTTTGGAAATGCTCCAGCAAGCTTTGTCTGAAGACTTTAAACTGAACGGGGGGGGGGGGGGGGGGAGGCTCAAGTCCCCCAGAAACTTGTCCTGACTGGACAAGTTGGGGCAGAGGACCAGGGCTTTGGGACCAGGGTTTTATAGGTACTCCAGGGGCTGGCAGGACTCCTACGAAGAGGGTGCCAGTATCAGGGAAGATGGGAGGAAGAAGGAGGCCAGGGGATCCAAAGAAAGGGATTTGTGGGAAGGAGCTGAGATGCATATATATATCAACACTAGGAGTGTGGGTAATAAGCAGGAAGAGCTTGAGGCTCTCCTGGGAATAGGAGGGTATGACCTGGTGAGGATCATGGAAACTTGGTGGAATGAAAGGCAAGATTGAGATGTAAACATACAGGGGTATGACCTGTTTGGAAAGGACAGGAAGGGAAAGAAGGAAGGAAGTTTCGTGTTATATGACAGGGAAAGGATAGGATGCAAGATGGGGATCTGGTAGAGGCAGTCTGGGTAAAAAAGAAAAGGTTTTGACACAGGGAGGGACCTGACAGTGGGGGTACGCTATTGCCCACCAAGTCAACTTGAGATCCTGCACGATGCCCTGAGAGACCGTTCAAAGGATATCTCAAGGGAGGGACATGGTAATCATGGGAGATTTCAATCTCCCAGATATTAGTTGGGAAACTCAGTGGCGAAGGCCAGGTCACGTCGCTTCCTTGATGCTATAGAGGGAGGGTTTTTCACACAGAGGGTCCAGGAGGCAATGAGAGGGGGAAATATCCTTGACTTGGTCTTGACCAACAGGAATGAGCTGATAGATGGGGTGCAGATAAGGGGAGCTCTGGATACGAGTGATCACTCCATGCTTTGCTTTGAGATCAGGGGAATGAGGATGAGCGGCAGGTCAAGTAATAGAAGCTGGGACTTCATGAGGGACAACTTTAGTCAGTTGAAGACCAAATTGGGGAAAGCCTTCTGGGAGAGGGTACTGGAAGGCAAGGGAATTCAGGAGGGGTGGATGGTGCTAAAAAGGGAGGTCTTGGAGCGCAAGCCTTGACAATGCCACTAGTTAGCAAAGTGGGAGGTGAAGGAGAGCACTGCCATGGATGCAAAAAGAGGTGGTAAGAGGTATTAGATGTAAGAGGAACCTCTGTAGGAAATGGGCACTGAGACAAGTAGATAAAAGGGTATAACTTGAAGGAGGAGGCTCACTGAAGAAGGCTGAGGCTGATTATGAGCTGAGACTTGCAAAGAATATCAGAAGCAACAAAAAGGGTTTCTATCAACATGTAAATAGCAAGAGGAAGGGGAGACAAGTGGTGGGACCACTAAATACGGAAGGTGATCCAGTGACTGATGTGAAGGAACAGGCACAGCTACTAAATGATTATTTAGCCTCTCTGTTCTCCCCAAAGCAGGACAGGCGAGATCCAAATGGAAGATCAGATGAGGCTGGGGATTTAGGGGCACAGATTAGAGTCACACACCCCACCCTAGAATTTGAGAAGCTCCTCAGGGCACTGGATGTTACAAAGGTGCCAGACCCTGACAGGTTACTCCTGAGAGAACTTCGAGAGTTGGCAGTGGTACTCTCACACCTGCTAGCCTCTACTTTTGAGACCTCATGGAGAACGGGTGAGGTTCCAGAGGACTGGAGGGTGGCATCAGTGGTCCCAATCTTCAAAAAGCATAGTAGAGAGGACATGGGGAATTACAGGCTGGTTAGCCTTATGTCCATTCTGGGAAAGACAATGGAAAGGAAAGGCTCTGGAATCCCTAGACAGGGAAGGGAGGTTAGCGGCCACACAACATGGCTTCCACAAAAACAGGTCCTGCCAGACAAACCTTGTGGAATTCTATGACAAGGTTTCAAGATGGCTAGATGGAGGGGATGCAGTGGATGTGGTTTACCTGGATTTCTGCAAGGCCTTTGCCAAAGTGCCGCATGATGTCCTGGTTGAGAAATTAAGGAGTGTTGGGATAAACCAATGCACTGTTTGGTGGATTAGGGCATGGTTGACTGACCAAAAGCAGAGGGTAACCATTAGTGTGGAATCATCAGGATGGCAGCCGGGGTCCCCCAGGGCTCTGTCCTGGGACTGATCCTGTTCAATCTTTTCATCAACGACATGGAAGAAGGGGTGAGCAGTCTACTGATCAGATTCGCAGATGATACTAAAACAGGGGCAGTGGCCACAACTGAGGAGCAGGTACTCCAGATCCAGAAGGATCTGGACTATAGAAGTGGGGAGAGGGCAACAAGATAGTGTTCAATGTGGATAAGTGAAATGCAGATAAGTGCAAGGACTTGGGGTACAGGAATGGGTATCCTGTACAGGTTGGGGACAAGTGGCTGGAGAGCAGCACTTGTGAAAGAGACCTCAGGGTGCTGGTTGACTGCAGGCTAAACATAAGTCAGCAGTGTGACACAGCAGTCAAGAGGAGAGCACTTTTTGGGACCTGTGAATACTTCTTTTGAAACACAAATGGTGGATCCCAAAGCTTATCTGGAGCTAGTTTCACACACAACTGGACTCTCCTAGCATGTGGCAGACAAAATCTGGTTCAGATTCTTGAAAGACCACTTTTGACAAGTACAGGTTCATGTTGTATGAAAGAGAATACAGTTTTTAGACCTTAATGTCATGACTTCTTCTGTACCAGGATATTTTGAAATCAGAGCAGGAAAACTGGAGGGTTTCTTCTGCAAAATACACAGATTTGATGAAAAAAATCAGACAGAAATTAGAAGCTCACGACAAGCATTTCTCTGCTCTGAACAGCTTGAAAGTAAGTAAAAAAAATAGATTTAGAAGTTAATGAAAAATGTAGTGATGTTATAAAAACCTGTTATCTTGCCTGATAGTTATTGAATGCTTCCGAAGATAGTTAGAAGAATTTTAAACTAGTGATCTGTTGAAGTTTGCTTTGATACATTGCATTTACAAATAGCACTTCTAAGTGATTCATGTGTATTTTCTTCTTGTAATCCCTACCATAACCCTTTAAGGTAAATATTCTCAGTTTGAATATGCAAAGTTTGATAGGGAGGAAGACTTGTTGAAACCTAGTTACATGAATTAATTAGGGTGGAAAGATTCAAAATTGGAGCTTCCTGATTTGTAGTTTAGTCTCACTGGTGCAATCCTATAAATGTTTCTCAGAAGTCTCATTCAGTGGTGATTATTCCTAAATGGGTATAGGAATGCAGTTTGGGCAATTATGTTACATCAGCTCTCAGTAGTATGGCTACCTTGTGTTCTAAGAATTCATACAAAATTTTAACATAGCTGAACCTTCAACATGCTTTGATCTCCCACGAAAGCCGTGCATTTCTCACAGGTTTGCACATTTACAAGTTCTTTAAGGATGTATGACTAGAGACCAAGGCCAAGATCATCTACTTTATTGAATTTCTGCTCACTATATATGAGTTCAGCAGTATAGAATGCTGGCAGGTAGAAAATTAACGTGTTTGAAGCATGGTGCCAGAGGTGCAAATACCCTGGACTGACAGTAAGATAAAGAAGTGGCTCCTAGATCAGTCAAGCCAGAATTTTCCCTGGAAGCAAAAGTGACAAAACCTGTGCGCTCATGCTTCAGGCACATCCTGAGAAGGCAAGACACACTGGAGAAGAAAATAATGCTAGAGAAAATTGAAGGCAGAAGAGAAAGGGGAAAAGCAGTATGAGATGAAACAATTCCATAAGGGAAGCCACAGCCTTGAGTTTACAAAAGCAGAGCCAGGTTTTCGAGAGAACATTTTAGAGGGCATTCATTCATAGGGTTGCTGTAAGTCAGAGATGAGTTGATGGCGTGTAACAACAACAAACAAATCTAAGCTATTGAATATATTTTCTTGTTATTGTTTCAAGAAAACTTGCTTTGTGTAATTGCCATGGTATGGATGCCTGTTTGCCCTTCTGAATACCCATGTACTTTTGCTTGCAGCATGCTATTGTCTATTGCATTAGAATTTTTTCAAAGTTATTTCATCTGAAAGCAAGTTAATTATGGATTTATTAAACATGGATGTTTCCCACCCATCCATGAGTCACTTCCAAGTGTGTCTCTTTCCCAGCCACTTTAAGATCACTGTTGTGAATATTTTTTCAAGTTTCAGCAGCTTTCCCTTTTAGTAATTTTGTCATTTTTTAAAAGTTGCATGATTATATATTGCGGGGAGCAATCCTCTGGACCCCTGGAAAATATCTGAGAGGCCATATGGTATTTGGATTTCTGTCTTGGAGCTTGTAATGGGAGCTCAGACCCTCACCTTCACCCATTGCAGCCAGGGAAAGTAACCTTAGAGAAGAGCGGTGTTTCCATGGGCAAGGAGGGGAGGAAACTGGAAAAGCCAGGATACAAACTATCTTGATTCATTTTCAGCTTCTTTTCCTCCCCTCTGAAACACTTCACAAAAAGCCCATCTAGTAAATGTGTGAGACAGGAAGATAGGGGTACAAATAGCCTTTATTGGTTGAGATGTGACTGCATGACACCTCGGTGGACAGATACCTGGGAAAGCTGGTGCTGTGATTCTTTGAGTAATTAGAGCTTTCTTTGGCTAGATTATGAGAAGGCAGAACTCCCTGAAGAAGACAATCATATTAGGGAAAGTCAAAGGCAGAAGAAGAAAAAGAAGAGCAAGTATGAGATGGATTGATTCCATAAAGGAAGCAATAAACTAGAGTTTACAAGAACCAAGCAGAACTGTCAAGGGCAGGACATTTTAGAGGGCACCCATTCCTTGAGTAACCATAAGTTGGAGATGACAACACAAAACAACAAAAACTTTATAGAGTGTTTATGATTATTATATTAATGAACCTGATCAGATACACTCATATGTTTTAATAGTTTTCCTTCTTTTTCCATTTGTAGTCTACAAACCTAAAGAGAACTACATTCATTATACAGGATCTTTAGAAAAATACTCAGATTCTTAATGATAGATGGTGACTTAATTCAGGATATTATGCATTCAATCCATGCCTGTTTTGATTTTAAACAGATTAAGTTTGGAGAATATGTTTACTTTGAAGAAAATGGCTGCATTTTTCGTTCAAAGCTAGGAGAAGTTGGTATGAATATCTCTTGTTATTACACAAGATTGTTTTCTTTATATTTTATATGCCACACTAGAGACATTCAAAAAGAAACTGGACAGCCATCTGACAGGGTTCACGTAAACTGATGTCCTTCACCAGCAGAGGGTTGGACCTGATGGCCTTCATGACCCCTTCCAACTCTACTATTCTATGATATGCCAATAAATTAAAAAACTGGCCATAAGGCCACATTAAAAGAATATGTTATATTTAGAAAGAAAATATGCAAGAATTCACTCTAGTAAATGCACCTGGTTGAATCCTTAGTCCAGTCATTTCAGTCTTCCAAGTAAGTTCATCATTATAATATTTGATGAGTTTAAACCTGTAGAATGTGTATATCTAAGAGTCGTATATGAACTCCAAAGTATTTTTGGAATGTACCTGACTTTTAAACAATACCTCTCTGCTTTAATAACAACGTACCTCTTGGTTGCCCATGCAGTGGACATTGCAGTGGACAATGTCCAGGACAACAAGTTGCCCCAAGAATCTATTGTTTATTGCCATTAGGATGTTTTTGTCCCAGCCTCTGCTAACATATCAGGATTTTTAAACAATGCCCGATGATACTGCCAGATTTATGTGTACTTTTTCTATAACCACTCATAGGGCTTTGTTTTTGGGACACTTAACTAGCTCAAAACTGCTTTATGGCTTAGAGTAGTTGGATTCAGCAAAAACAAAAAAAAAGCCCATTTCTTTGAATTTGTCCCTGAAATGTCTGATAGTTTTTCTAGCAAAATAGATAGCACAATAGTTCATTTAATTGTAGCTAAATCCCATTAAAGGACTGGCATTTAAAATAGTCAGAGCTAACTTGTTCCATTAGATCCAGGACTTAGTCATAGATCAAGACATATGTTTACAGTTCTAATTAATTCCAAAACATTGCACTTTTGAACCCCACAAACAATATAGAAAAGCAATGGATACTCTTTACCTCAGTTCTTCTATTTGCAGTATTGTCTTTTCCCTTGTATTACAGATGGTGGTAACAATGAAGTATTACTTAGTACAGAAGCTCTACCCTTTCATGATTCCTTTATCCATCGCATTCGAATTTCCTCAGATCAAAGATATATAGCTACTGGAATTAAAAGTGCGAATTCTGAAGAATCTGCTTGTATCATTGTGAAAATAAATGCATTACCAAAAGTGGAATGTATTATTCCCAATGTGTTTAGTTTTGGTAAGTCATCAGCCTAAAATTCCATTATGTTTTAGTGAAACATAGCAAATTAAGTCCAACCCTGAATTCATCATATTTTACAGCAATGAAAGTTGTATCTGATGGTGGTTTTGCACTAGTGGAAGGTATTTCCACTTGCTCAGGGTAGGGCAGCTCATTTTTGCCTGTCTTCCCTATTCACTGCAGCCCACTCTGCACACCTCCTAAAAAACTGTTCCTTAACATTTGGGAGAGCCCCTGAAAAAGCATGGAATCTAGTGCAGAGGCCCATAGAGGAGGGGGCAGAAAAACTGAGTGTCCTGCTTTATGCAAGAAAAGTGATTTCCATTAGTGCAAAACCACGATTGGATACAATCCTCAGATTTACCAGACCTTGTCCATTTATGTGTCATCCTAATTTCACCAATACTATTTTGCTTCCATTGTTGTGATCATGTAAGTCTTCTAATCAGCCTTTCAGTATAATTGAGCTCTGCACACATTGCTTTTAAATGTGTAAGTTTAGTGCTGATTCAATGCCGTTTGCACAAATGATGCCCTGTTCCCAGGTAATTCAAGGGGGATTAGAAGAAGATGTAACTGACATGCTACTGGTATATTTTATGTAAGCCAACAACTATACAGCATTCTAGAACACAGATTAGGTAACCTCAGGAGGTTGGACATAGCTATATTCCAGTTCAGGGGATGAGTGCTCTGGAGGACAAACACATTTCCAAGGACTAAATGAAAAAATATAAATGGCCACAAAACGATGGGACATTATGGCTAGGGTGGGAGTTGTCTTCTTATTGTTTGTCAATGGCACTGTTTTCAGTGCTAATTAGTTGATGCACTAGATTATAGCTCTCAGCTTCCATAAAGTAAATACAATCAAATGCAACGGTAAAAAAAAATCAGTCATGTAAATCTGTTACAGGAAAAACAGCAGTGTCTTCTGAAGCCTTAAAAGAATAACAAACGCATTATGTAATAAGCATTCATAAACTAGAGTGTTTTTCATCACATACTTGAAATGGGGGCAGTGTTTGTGTTTCCCCAACATGAAAAATGTGCTGTATGTGGGGAAGCTTCTGTTTTCACAATAATAAATATTGATATAACAGTTAATATAAATTGCCCATATATGGTAGAAAGGAAAATTAAATGTAATCTAAAAAGATTCTAAGGACACAATTGTCTCCATGTTTAGACAGGAAAAAAGTCCTACAACTCAGCATTTACCAGCCAGCCATGTAGGACTTCTAAGACTTTTTCTGTCTAAAGATACACAGGATTACACTCTTAGTCTGCATAGCTGCCCTGTTTCACATGAAATTTACATGTCTAGTCAGTGTCCAAAATGCAAAGGGTCACACAGTCTGCTCTGTATGTATAGGGGTTTCTTTCCCATTCTCAACCATTGACTTTCAAATTAGCTCAATGAAATGTAGTTCATTTTACATATGCTATCACTAAAATTAGGCTTCCTTTTATTATTGCAAAATAATAATAAATAATAATAGTTCCACTTTCTCCCCCCCCCCCACCACTCCCAGAATGGGCTACACAAGACATCCTCTTCTATACCACCCAGAAGAACCTTCAGAGTCGTGATGTGTACTTGTCTGATTTTAGTAAAAAATGTTTCAAGCTGGTTTATACAGAACAGGATGCAAGGTAACTGAGCATATTAAACTGCTTCCTCTGTGTATGATGTCATATTAAAACACATAAATATAGATAAGGCTGATACCAAGAACTAAGGGAAGGAAGCCTAGCTTTTAATCCAATAGATAAGTGGTCCCATTTTGGGGTTAGCCATGATAATACTCCTAGGGGTCTAACTAAGTTGGTTCAGATCAACACTAAATGTAGAACTGTTACTCTGTAGAACCTGTAGAATACCTGCTGTATAGATGAAAGCAGAAAGATGTGCTGAAACCATTATCATTCTGATAATCATTCTGATAATATACTTTGATATATAGATATGCGTGTGGTTTGCAATGCTTCTCTGCACCCCTCCATAAGATTCCTATGATTAATCATATTGAAGAGTATTGAATTCTATTCAGTGGCAGTTGTCAGCCTATGGTACTAGTTATGCATATTCCTAAATGCATTGCCATGTAATCATTGAATGGCTGGGACCACAGTTCATGGGCAGTTGCCTACAGAAGGTCCTGTTTTCAATCACTGGCATCTCCAGGTAATGGGAAAAAAAACTTTAACCCTGGGATGTTGTTATCAAATAAAATGGACAACATTGACCCTGATAGATAAATACTCTAACCTAGTAAGACAGCTTCCTGGGCACTTAGTTCAGTATTGTAACTGGTACAGGTAACATTTTATCTTTATTGCTGAGGTGTACAACCTTTTCTGCCCCAAGTTCCACTCCAAGGGTCTGCTGGGAACCATATGTGTGTGTGTGCAAAGAATGCTCTCACACCATTCATACATGCATCCATATATATCACATACCCCCCAAAACACCAGCAACCCATATCGTCACTCACACCAGTAGCAACAGATTTTGGTCTTGTAACAACAGTATCTGTTCCATGTCATGACATGAATTTATGAATACCGTCTCTTCTCCAGTCAACACAACCTAATCAAATATAAAAAAGGAAAAATTGCTTGACAAACCGGAGGTTGCTGTGGCTGATACCATACAGCCTTTTCCCAGTATGGTTTTCATTTTCTCCACCCTTCCTTCATTCCTTTCCTTCTTTCTTGATTATGGCAAATGCTTGAGGTCTGGGAACCACCACACAAGGCTAGGAAGGCTCTCTGTGGGCCATACTGTTTTGCACTCTTGCTTTATGAAACCATCTAGTATGCAAATATCTTCGCTATTTCAGCATCTAATTATCTAATTATAACTTTGTTGTTCACAGATATTTTGTGGATCTGTACCTCACAAAAGACAAGCAGTACCTGACTATAAACAGTAATAGCAAGACTACCTCTGAAGTGTGGTTGGTTGACTGTAATCAACCCTTTATGTCTCCTGTTCTCGTGCAACAACGAACTGAAGGAATCATTTACCACATTGAGCACAGAAATAATGAACTGTGCATTCTTACTACATATGGTGATCCAGAGGGATACAAGGTATGGGCTGCTGGCATTCTAGCTAGTGTCCAGCTTAGTTCTGACACTTAATTGCAGTACATCAAAAATATTCAGTCATTTAATCAAAATTTCATAAAAAACAGATGAGTCCATATAACATTTTAGTTGCCTCTAATACTTATCTTTTCGCCACAGGCACTATAAAATGAACAGTTTATAATAAATATTATAAAATATTGGAGAAGACAAACAATTGGAAAAAACTAAGTATGTTAAATTGACTAAAAGTTTGAATTTTGTCTAGAATTCATTATTATTATAAAAGTGGCACGAGATGAGAACAGGTTGGTAGACTCCCTCTGCATTCCTTACCTTTTTAATTAGTTGGAAATGTAATAGAGGAAGATGAAAACCACAGCTGTTGAATCATTAATTCATTGGATTGCTCAGTCCAAAGCCTCCTCTCCTTTTAAAGGACTTTCAGATAAACTGGATTAATTCAATATGATGTTTCTTTTGTTGAACAATATTCCAAGAATAGACAGCTTCTGTATCTGGATGTCATTTGCATATGCATCCTATTAATGCTCAGTTCAAATACACAGACTCTGAAAAACATGTTTACATTTCTATTATTCATTACACACAACAGAATTAATTCTCCAATTATGACTTTACCCCAAAAAATAATTTGGGTTTTCCATGTTATTTTTGGTCATTCAGAAGCTGACCACTCTGGGTAATATCCAACAGCAGCTTTCCACTAGAGCTATTGAAAAGAGATAGCATAAATAGAGTAAATAGCACAACCCTCTGTTGACAAATCTGATGACATGCAGGGATGGGGCTTCAGTGCAGAGGGAAATGCGCAACAGCATTAGTTTCTGTTGGCATAACAACATTAGTGCTGGCAGAATGGCATAGTTGGATATTAGCCTCTGACCCTTCCCTCAGATCAGTGCAGTGCAATTGATTCATGTAGCTCTGTTAAGTGTCAAATACGGATGTGCAAGAATTTCATACCTGCTTGTAAGCCCAGTCATGAATATCACTAGGAACACAAATCTCAGAAAATCTTCGCATTCTCCCAAACTTTCAGCTGTGTTCAAAAGTACATAGTTTAGAAGAGTCCATTCCTGAAAATGTGTACATGTAGAAATTCATATTCTGTCCTTCATGTGCCTTTTCATGCTTTGCCAATGGGAGGAAATTTCCTATTTTTCATTATTGAAGAAAAATGTGGGAATGCAAATGAAGTAAATAGAGCTCCAACATCACATGTTTACCCAACCCTCATGCCAGATATGAGCAAAGTTACCTCATCCTTGTGAAACAGTGCCCTTCCATTTCATAGAGCTTTGTTTTATTCTGTTCTTCTGGTGCTGGAGGATACACCGGAAGGATGGATGGATGGATTCTTAAAAGTAGCAATGGGCTATCCCTCCTGTAGCAAGTCTCCACAGACTTTTTCATTACATAGCTATCACCCTCCTGGCACTGAGTTGGCGCTATTGCAGTTATAGAGCTCTTAAACAAATCCAGATTTTTCACTGTATTTGGAAAGGAGAGCTTTGGAGTCACTCTGTGAAAGAGCTCATGTTGCTATTTCCTGTCCCTTTCATAAAAAGGAGAAGAGTTTTAGACCTCAAGGGTATCGATTTATCAAAGTTATCATTCAATTCATTTTTACAATATATAGTGTTCTAGAAATATAGTTCTGTCTTAGCTCTGGTGCCCTCGTGGACTCCATTACATCTTTTTATTGTCTTTCCTGCTGTGATGGAAGCTTATAGAAAATACTGCAAAACAGTTGAAAAGAAACACAAAGTGTGCTCAGCTGGGTACTTTCTTGATATCTGACTGGTGCTTGAGCAGAAGCTCAATCTGTGTGTGATTTGGTTGTTTGTTCATTCTTTCATTGCCTTATCCTCAAGTGATCATAATTTAACAGCCATACACAGTTTAACATTTACCTTTTGCTTCAGAGAACAATGCAGGACATATTATGAATTTACCATTTCTTCTGAAGATTAGTAAGAATTAGGGATATAACACCTGTTTATTTTCAAATGCCATGAAACTGAACCAACACAACTATCAATCCAGAAAATTCAGAACTACCAGATCTCTAAAATTGGAGCTGCTAACATTTTACCTATTGCTACTGGAAGTATATTAGTTGCTGGAAAGCAGTGTCTTTTCTATGAAAATACTTTTATATTGGATAATTTAGGTTCTTCATGTAGATATGTGGACTTTGTTTTGTAGCTAATGAAGGCTCCCATTGGTTCATGTGGTTTGGAGAACTGGTCGTCCATTTACACTGTGAAAGAAAAGGCTAAATTAGTTGACTTAGAAATGTTCAAAGACCACTGCATTGCCTTTCTGAAGTTCCATGGCCGCCTTTATTTAGATGTTATTTCTCTTGCATCAAGTTCAGTTCACAGTGTTAAGGTAAACTGGTAAATCTTTAATTGATATAGAATGTTTTGTGATCAAATTTTTATTTTTCAGAATTAATTAATCAGTGGCAAATTAAAGTTTTTTTTATTTAGATGCCCTCACAAGTATATGAAACTTTCCTAATGTCAAACTAACATAAATATGTGTTTTACGTAGTCTTACACTGCTGATTAGAATGGTGCAGGGGTGATGGATGATAGAATGAGGCAGCTAATAAAGTCTAGGAACCTCATTTTTGAGACTTGGACTGTTGTGGGTAATCTTCAATAGAGGAATCATTTGGGACAATCGGCTTGTACATGTGTTTTGGGAGTGGGGCTAGACAAGGTAGGGTAATGTCATTAACCCACTATGAATTAATTTCCCTGTAGGATTTTATTATTTATTTATATAAATATTTATTTATATCCCAGTTTTTTTGTTTTTAAGGAACTCAGCTTTTCATTGTGGTAGCAGCTGCCATTTGGGTGCAGTGCAGGCATGCTTCTCATTATGCACAAACCCAACCAGGAGCCTGGTAGTGTGTATAAACTAAAGGGCCCACTCATCTTGTGTGTTCCCATTCATGCTACCTACTCCCCTTTACTCCTTCCTTTGATAGCTGCAACGTACAAGGGAATTGACCAGGCAGGACAGTGCTATCAGACAGCCCTAAGTGCACACTTGGAAGAATCTTTAGTGACAGCACAAGAATAACATGGCCCCAATTGAGAATGTTTGAGGAAACTAAAAATAAAAAGGCTAACAGTTGGAGCAGGGAGGGGACTGGGACAAGGACACAGTATAGCTTCTGCTGCAAAGTCTTCAATGTATGTACCAGAGCTGGCTGGAGGACTGAAAGCAAACCAAGACAAGGCTGATTTACTGTGGGCTGTTTCATAAACAATTAACCCACTTCAGCTTATTTGCCTGGTGACTTAGTGGGATGTGTGAACAGTTTCAATATCTGAATCAGATTAAAAATTGACTGTAAGTTCTTCCTTAGAGTAAAGCTGTGTCTAGCCAGTTCTTTTCCTGTACCTTTAAAAATCAAAAGCAAGAGCTCATGCTGTCTTTTGAAAATCCTGGCTAACTCCTGCCTTAACACTCAGTTATCTGAAAACATTTTAAATTTTCAGTTAGCATATTTGTAATAAAAGAGTAAATTTGTACACTCTCCAACCAGTCTCCTAACTGTAGCATTCAAGTTAAATATAGAATCCATTCTGTAGGGTTTTCTAGACTTTTTAGATTGATCTTCTTCAGGTTTTAATCAATTACACGGAGTGCGATTTTTCTGTGTAAAGCTTTTTGACTCTGACTGCCACAATTCCCAAAGCCTTTATCAACCTACTAACCAGAACTCCTTAAAAGAAAGTAAGCAGCGGGTAAGAGACCCTGCTGCTCTCAGAGAATGAATCTTGATTCCTTTCATTTCTAGGAGTGTTAAATCTTAAAACATAATAGCTCTGAGTTTCTGAGTGTAGCTGTGCCAAAAAAATTATTTTGTTCCTCACAATGGCTATTGCTGGGAACAGAGTCAGAGGCAAAGATTTTAAGTGGCTGAGCACTCCAAAGCCAATGCATGGCCTTAGTGCAATAACTGACGTTGACTTGGCTATGTTTCAAGTTGGGTAGCATGAAAGAGCAGACAGATGGGGAAGAAGAAAGATTCTTAAAACTTCCAATTGTGCACATGCATCAAAACAAAATCCCTAAATAGATAAAATATGCTTTATAATGGTTCTTTTTTTGATACTGTTTTAAGACATCTTATTATTAGTTTGTTTACTCTCTATTTCAAAACAGCTTAAGATTTTGTATTACATTTCATTACTTGCTGAACCTCATTAAGTAGTTTTTAGGAAAGGAGGAAAGGTAGCTAAATTGTTGCCCTCATTGTCATAGTGTTTCTTTTGACCTTTTTTTTAGCTTATAGTAGAAGAGAAAGCAGTTTCTGGCAAACATGTGTGCCAAAGTTGATTAAGCTGAAGTTTAAATCTTTTCATTTGCAAGGAAGCAATGGAGTAGAGTTCTATAGAGAAAAACTTAAAAGACTGGGGGGAAATATTAACATTATTGGATTTTTTTTCCCAGCTACCTGACTGGGCTTGTTCATTTGAACTGGAGCCACAACCTGAATACAACACCAGCACTTGCTATTTTTGGCTCATCTCCCCAGTTCAGCCTCCCATACGTTTTACATATTCATTGATGGAAAACAGTCTTATTGAGCACACTGAGCAAGAAATGCCAATTACTGTGAATTGCAGCACCGTACGTTTAGAAGCTAAGAGCAAGGTAAGACTTCCCATTCAATTCTCACCCACTTTTAAACAGCATCTTGAAAGGAAATAGGAATTCACATTATATAAAGGCCTCTAGATTTCATATTCACTAGATCAGTGAGTGTTTCTCTGTAGCTCTGCAGGGAAGGGTTCAGGAGGCTTAACATTTCTTTTTCTAGTTCTGCTCTTGAGAATACTGAAGATGAGGGTGTTACTTCTTTTGGCAAGGGAGAATGCTGTTGTGCAGGAAGCTTGCTGAGAATTCCCTTATCACATTAATACCTTGCTTATCATCCTGGAAGAAGACCAAAAAATAAAAAATAGGAAAACAAAACAAAAACCCACAACCCAAAATAAGAATACATGTGTAGGAACAAAAATAATCTTGCAAAATAAAATTAAACTCCATAATGAACAATCTTTGTGAGACACAAAAGAAAGGAAAGTATATTTGCTTAATATGTCTTACCATCATACAGGCAAGAATTCCAAGCGAACTTACAAGGTTTAAAATAAATATATATGTATATAGATTGTTAAGTTTATAACAAAAGGCGCGCTGCTGCACTAAGTGCTAAGCTACTCAGGCTGTAATACACATGGGTATCATTAGAGAAGGCAGGAGAAGCCCAGTTGCTTTCATGGTTCACAGAATTTCAGGTGTTGCACTTAAATGACTTTTTATGCTCCACATTGGTAAACGAACTCAGTGGCAGTCCAATCTCCTGTTTTATTTTTCGAGAGTGCTTTTGTACAGTCAAAGTGCAAGGAATTACTGTAATAAGAAAAACATGTTTAAAATATATAATTGAAGCTTTTATTCCCGTGTATCCCTTGTGAACTTTGAAACATCCTTTAATGTAAAATACTCCCTCATTTACAGGATGAAACTTGGGTGCCAATTACAGTTTTTCATAAAACCAGTTCTATAGAGCTGTGCAGGATGCCACTTCTGATTCATGTATATGGAGCTTATGGCATAGATGTGAACATGAATTTTAAAGCAGAAAATCTAATGTTAATCAAGGATGGGTGGATATTAGCATTCTGTCATGTCAGGTAAGTCTCTCATATTATGAAGTTACCTTGTGTGGTTTGGTTGTTTATTATGAAACATGTGATTTATATTCTCAGTGTTCAAGTCTTTTCTTTTGGCTGCAAAGTTTTCTGTTCATCATTTTTTTCTGCAGAAAGTCATGTTATACATTGTTTTGCTAATGGATTGTTATAGGCTATTTGTTAATAGCTTATTGAAATGCCAGTTTTTCATTTGAATTTATTTAACTGTAATAAGAATGAAGCTGTTTCAAGCCCGGTTTACAATTACTAGGTTTATTTTTAAACCTTTTTGAGAACTGTCATACAAAAAGGGCTTTGCTTTCCATATATCAGATTATATTCTAATATTATATTTATACTTCACTCTCATTCACCTAAAAACAGAGATTATGAAACCTGTATTTATTGACAGTGTATGACTACTGCCAATGATACAGTAATTTTATATTTTTAAATCTAACATTTTAATTATTAGATAAATTATCCTTCTTATTTTATGGTAAAATGTAATACACTTCTAGGTGTACCATGTGATTCAAAATAATTAAAAACAAAAATAATTATATTTTTGCTATCACATAGCTTTTGTAAATAAAGAAAACCATGCTTTGCTTATGTCAGTATTACTGATTTGTTTTTTGTGGCATCAGAACAAATGGCACATGCTGGCAAGCCAAGTGCTTGACCCAGTTTAGTTGCAATGCTGGAATTACATATTGAAAAATAAATATATCACCAGTAATGTTATTTGCTTCCTTTTCTAATAGAAATAGGTACCAAGTGGAATTTAATTTGCTGTGTATATAGATAGGATCATGTCCTCAGGCCCACCTTGCTTTCAGTAGGAGAAACAGTATACCATACTGTGAATTTATATAGACCCTATTAAATGAATGGGACATATGCAGCAGGAGAGAAAAACCTGTTCAAATACTAGAAGTGGGCACTAGCATAATGAAGGCATGCTTTTGTTGCAGTGTGGGACTAGATCTTGTCAAACTGTCATCTGTAGATCCAGGCAACTCCTAGAACTCACAGATCTGTGTTTATAGCATATGCTCCAACAGAAGCACTAATCACTCCTAGATCTGCCTTCTTTAAGTGCAACATTTAAATGGACTTTTCCACTCACATCCAAATATTGAAAGTGCTCTGGATTCTGGTTTTGGCTGTAAGTTTAGACTTACCAAATATGAGTGACTTTATTGGCGCATGTGTAACCTCTTTTATAATTAGCAGTCCTAACTCAGGTGTTTAAAAAGCCATGCCAATTTTTAAAAGAAATTTACAGACATTCAGGCCAAATGCATAATTGCTATAAAATGAGATTTCACAGAACATTTTACAAACATTCCAAGCATTTCAGGAAGTACACTCTTGGTATAATAGACTGGAGAATACCCAAAACATTTTGTGCACCATCCACTAATGCTGCAGTCATAAACCACATGCACAGAGGATTCAAAAATGAATTTGCATTGATAAGAGCAAGACATGTGTATGGGAATATTAGACGTTCATGCCCACATACACTTCCCTTTTTGCCAAATGTCTGATGTGCATTCATGCATTACTGGGGATGCATATAAGTGGAGAAAGGGGTGGAACTATTAAAATCCCCTGTGCATTTGTGCTATTTCCATGATTCAAATCCTGGGGAACATAATTTATCTGATTAGAACCTATTTCAAGTTCAAAAATCTGAGAGTCCAAGTATATACAGTGCAGTTGTTGAATTAACTGTACTATGTTTTTCATGCTCTGGCTACACAAACATAATTGAACACAAGGTGTTTCCTTTGTCAAGTAGATGAACAGTTCTGTGAAAGTGTGCATGATATCACAAGCCAAATTTAAGAGCGACACACAACACACTTATCAGCATGGTTACTTTCTCAAAGTAAATAGCACTTTTGGCAAAAGAAAAGCAATGGACAATTATGTTAATATCACATTGCATTAATATCCCAACTTTTTGCCTCATCTGAGGAACCCAGGGCAGGTTACAGAATCATCCTCTGCTCCATTTTATCCTCACAACCACCCTGTGAAGTCGGTTGAGTTGAAAGTGAGCAACTGGCCTCAAGTCACCCAGTGAGCTTCATGGAGAAGCACGGACTAGAACCCAGATTACCCAGTTTAACACTATAAACACCACATCACACTGAATCTATAAATACTATCTGAGACATCTGATTATTATCTAGGTTCTAGCTACCTAAAGGTGTGCATGGGGAACCTATATTACATTGGTGGGGTCCCTGTTCTGGGGAGTGCATTTGGCCAGTCCAAGCTATAACTGAAGTCAAAGGATGGAATCCAGTCAAGCTTTTCTGCTGATGGAATTAGTTCCATCACCAGAACAAAAAAGGGAGCAATTCTTCCTTGCTGCAGCTCTCTATGCACTATTCACAATAAGCTGCAGAGGTTAGAAGACCCTCTGGAACAGATTTCTGGAGACTGCAAGGAAGAGGAGACAGTCTCATTGTCTGAGCTGACTTTTGCACACATGACATTGGATTCTTCTGAGAGACAGCTCCTTTTCTGCTAATAATGAAATTGATTATAATTATTACTTTAGGTATTATTAATAATGCTTTCTATAGTGTTTTTATTAATATTAATTGTTATAATAATTCACAGCATACCATTTTTCAAGACTGTCTGTGAAAAGGTACCTAAAATAAAATGTATATATAACAGCTCTTTAAAATGCACATATAAATAGCTTTTTGTCCCGGCTTTCTTTCTGGGTATTTTAAGAACAGCAATATACTTGGACAGCAAATGCATCTCAGTTCGTTATTTTATTACAAGGACATTCCTTCTACACTGTTTACAATCCGAAGACAGTGAACAGACACATGAAAACTGGTTCAGCTTCATGGCCAAGAGTCTGAACTGTGAACCAAGAAATTGCATTCTCGGCTCTTATGCCAACCATAGTGGGGTATAGGTGAGATGATGCTTGCTCAACCTCAGTCCCAAGTATGCATAGATATAGGCATACTTACTCCAATATTGTAGGTGAGAGAGAGGAAGATGTAGCCACCATGACTAGAAGCACTGAGAGGTTTATCCTGCATAAAGTTGTCTAATCGCCTTTGAAAGATAGCTAAGTTGGTAGCTATCACTACGACTATGTACTGTGTGAAAATAAAGCACAGTATTAGCAATGCTAACGATATTGGATTGGGTCTAACAGAGCCCTGATACAGCAGAGACTTTTGTGAATGAAAGTATGAGAAGGCAATTTTAGTTAGTTAGTTAGTTAGTTAGTTAGTTAGTTAGTTAGTTAGTTCAAGTTTTTATAGACGATTGCAATAGCCACATGGCTGTCTTGCCAGTTTATAGCAATTAAAAACTGTCAAACAAAACATAAAAATCCAAACAACATTAAAAATTCAGTAAATAAAACATCAGTTCCAATAAAACATGCATTCCATTAGCAGGAGCACCAACCATCTTGACTAATTGGATATCTTCTATAAAATAACAATTAAAATTTTAAAATCCATCAATTAAAATACTAACCTAAAATTAGAATTAAAAATTAGAATTAAAACTAATTAGTTAAAATACTCCAAAATAAGAAAGTCTTTGTCTGGTGCTGAAATGTATACAAAGAAGGTAATTGCAGTACATCTCTGGGGAGCTGATTCCACAAATGGGGTGTCACAACTAAAAAGGCCCTTCTCTGGGCAGCTGCCTTTCTAGCATCCTTTAAAGATAGCTCCTGAAGCAGAACTTCCAACAAACATCTTAGGGTCTGTGTTGGGTTATATGGATGGAGATGCTCCTTTAGATATTCAGGTCCTAAACTTTTTCATAATTTCCTCTACTGCCCCCGCCCCATCTCTTTTGCAGCACCTTCCATGCTGTTCCAGGGAATCTTTAAGTCATGAGGACCAAATTTTAGGGGGGTGCAAGGGGATGAATGCTGGGAACAATAGATGGCAAAAGAAGAAGGGGACAGCAGAGGATGAGGTGGCTAGAGGGAGTCACTGAGGCAATTGGTGTGAGCTTAGGTGGACTCCGAGAGATGGTGGAGAACAGGAAGGCCTGGAGGAGTGTTGTCCATGGGGTTGCGATGAATCATACATGACTTCGTGACTAACAACAACAAGGGGATGTAGTGGACAGAGGGAATCTGCAAAAATCAGTTTGCTCTTTCCATTTACAAACTCCTAGAGTGCCCTGTCCCATGACACGAGCAGAACTTTGCTGATGTATCTCTGGATTCAAGTTTCAATTTGTGAAAGCTTTAAGCAGGCAAATTTACCAGTCATCAAAAAAAGGGACAGTAGGGTTAGGAGGACATAGGTCTAACTACAGTGGTACCTTGGCTCACGAAGTTAATCTGTTCCAGGACTCTGGTCGTGTCCCAAATTGGTCGTGAGCCAAGTCAAATTTAGGAGCCAGTGTGGTGTAGTGGTTAAGAGCATGGGATCGGGACTCAGGCGATCTGGGTTCTAGTCCCTGCTCAGCCATGGAGCCAACTGGGTGACTTTGGGCCAGTCACAGACTCTCAGCCCAACCTACCTCACAGGGTTGTTGTTGTGGGGATAAGATGGAGGAGGAGAATGATGTAAGCTGCCTTGAGCCCTTTGCAGGAAAAAGGCAGGATATAAATCGAAAAATAAATTAAATAAATAAATTTCCCCATAAGGGTCAATGTAAATAAGGTTAATTTGTTCTGCAACTATTTTTTTTACTCACAAAAATTTGAAGCAAAGTGACAAAGAACAGCAAAGATCGTGCCCATCTTGCCCCCCCAGCGATCGTGCGGGGGGGGGAGATGGGCGCGATCACGGGTGTGCTGGGGGGGAGGCGGGCGCGGGCACACAGGGGGAGTTTAGGGAATCGTATTGCATTAGGGAACAATAACAGAGCAGTCCTTCTCCTTAACTTAATACAGTGGTACCTCGGCTCATGACCAAATCGGCTCACGAACAGAAATTTCATAAAAAAATTTGCCCCAGGTTGCAAACTCCGCACCTGAGTGGGGAGATGGCCACGATCATGCTGGGGGCAGGGGGAGGGTGGCTGAGTTTGCTCCTGTCTTTCCTGCACGAGTGGCCGTGATTGCGCCCATCTTTTCCCCCGAGTACGCCCGTGTTTGCACCCATCTCTCCCCACTCCCTGCACGCCCGTTTTCACGCCCATTTCTCCCCCCTCAGTGCGCCGGGATGACAGGCACATGCAGGGATGACGGGTGCGATCGCGGTCGTGCTGGGGGGTGCGGGGAGATGGCCACACTCCTGCTCAAGGTGCAGGGGAGATGGCCACGATCTTTGTTGTTCTTTGTCACTTTGCTTCACATTTTTCTGATTTAAAAAATAGTTACAGAATGGATTAACCTTATTTACATTGAAGCTTATGGGGAAATTTAACTTGACTCACGACCAATTTGGGTCACGATCAAAGTCCTGGAATGAATTAATTTCGTGAGCCAATGTACCACTATATAAAGCTGCAGGATGCTGCCTAGCCTTAATTTTCTAGCAGCCAGTCAATTTTGCAATTTTCGGTCATCACATGTACATCCTTGCCTGTGGGCAGTATATAAATCTGGTCCAAGAAAGGACTATTTGATGAAGAATTGAGAAAATGGTGGATCAATTTATATCTTGGGAACTCAAATAAGAGGAAATAGTTTTTCATATCCCAAGCTTCACCTGACTCACAGAAACAGTGAGTGATTAGTTGGGATAAGCAGAGGGCACACACTGGAGTTGTAAGACTGTGAAATATCTTCTCAGAGCAGCAACACTAAGAATGTTAAAGTATTGTTTGAAATCAAATGTTTTATACAATAGATGCCAATTTGAATACAAAACTTGTGTAATAGAATACAAGCCTTGCCACTGAAAATATAGTTAAATCCTTTCTTTAAACAACAGTTGAGCTTGGTTGAAAAAGATGGAGGCTAGAACTTTTGAAATACTCCCATAAGTATGTCATATATATCTTACAGAATTTACCCAAGAACTTTGGACTGGGGCTTGCAATTGTTGGAGTTTTTTGGAGGTTGGGGTTGGGGAGTGTAAGCCATTCATAGAGGGTAACTTCAGCCAAAACAGGACAAGCACAGTATGAACATGTGCTTCTCTAGAGAGTATTTCTGTTTCCACACATTAAAAGAAGTGGGTGTGTCCTAAGGGGTCAGCTAACAGGAGTCTCATAAAAATGTTCTGGGCCACCTCTAAGATAAACATGTTGGCATGCCCTTATATCTCTGCCCCATGCAGGGACTGTAGGAGTATTTTCTTTGAAAACAGCTCAACTGCTGATACAACCAGTGTCCTCTCCAACTTGATGTTTCAAGAAATGCATTGTGACGTATATGTGATAGGAGGATTTCAGTTTGACTGCCTCCAAATGAACTATCCATGAGAGCTTGGCATTAAACTTGAGTCCCAAGTTTCTACGTAATGGAAAACAAAATATTTATTTGTTGTAAAATTTCCCTTTATAAATCTTCTTCTTCAGCAATGTTCTTCAGCAATAATTGACATTTCAGCAGCCCAGGACTCTAATCCCTGCAATAAATACTTGGAATACAATTTAGAAATAATACTGAGCAGAATAATTGGTCTAAAATTCTTTGAATCAGTCTTTGAACCTTTCTTATGAATTGGCCACACAATACTCACTCCAAAGTCCTGAGGAGTTCTGATGATTTGTATAAAAAAAATTGTGGCAAGAACTGTACTTCACCAATCATGGTTTGCTTTGAACAGTTTTTCTGGATGCATATCCTCTGGGAGCTTTTTTGACAGTAAAGAATTAATGAAAAGGTATCTTTCATCTGGGATAATGGAATTTCATTCAGGAGAAGAGGAAAGTAGCAAAAATCTACTTGTTGGGCTCTGCAATGGTCCCAAGAAAAGAATGGTTAAGAAAGTGGATTTGCCACTGATTATGTGATTTTATTGCCAGTAGGGCCATTATAAGCTTTTTTCCCCTTCTGCTAGCAGAGCCTGGAATCTGAACATGTTATATTCTCTTTGGAAATACATGTAATAGTTGAAATTTTTTACAATATGCTCATGTCTCAGTTTCTTTACTGCTTTTGCTATGGCATGCTTCTGAGCAGTATACTGTGCATCAAATCAACCTGGTTGAGTGAGTAGTTTTAAAAGTGACTACAAAGTTTATCAACAATTTTCAAAGGATCTAAGAAAGTCAGGAGTTGGTAGCAATAACATCCTAGGGGAGAGAAGAATAAGTCTATAACTTCATGGATCTTCTAATTCCACTGTACTTTTTATCACCTTGGATGGTCAAATTCTGTGTTGTAGCTGACAGAGAAGGGGTTGGTCCCATAACTAAAGATAGCAGGAGTTGTACTGGCATATGGACACTACCTGACCTACTAAGTTCTTATAATAGAAAACAACTGGTTGATCTTTCACACTTTTACCTTTTGCTTCTATGTTGTTGTTTAGTCGCAAAGTTGTGCCCGACTCATCATGACCCCATGGACAACCTTCCTCCAAGTTGTGCCCTCCACCATCCCTCGGAATCCACCTAAGCTCACACCCACTGTCCCAGTGACTCCATCTAGCCACCTCATCCTCTGCCATCCCCTTCTCCTTTTACCGTCAATCACTTCCATCATCAGGGTCTTCTCCAGTGAGCCCTTCCTTCTCATTAGGTGACCAAAGTATTTCAGTTTCAGTATTTCGCCTTCTAAAGAGCAGTCAGGGTTGATTTCCTTTCAGATTGACTGGTTTGATCTCTTTGCATTGGATCTATATATGTATATAAATCTAGCTGTCCCATTACATATCTGTAAATGGAACTTTAAAACAAGGGCCAAAGACCTTGACCAGTTTTATTAATTCCAAAGCCTTTCGAACTAATTGGGGGGGGGGGGGCTTAATTTTACAGGGGTTAAACCTAATTTATCTCGTATTATACAGTTGTTTTACCTAATTCTCAGCTATTAGAATTGAAGAATTAGCATTGGTCTAAAACAAAAAGGTGAGAACAATCTTCTCACTAGATAGAAGTACTCTCATTCTTTGAATTATGGAAGTGTGGGACAGTATATATTGATCAAAAATATTTGCTGTACCTGAAGGCTACAAATATTACTAGTGGTTCTTTTATCAAGCAGAAAAATACTTGGGTTATAGTCAACTGAAATCGTAGTTGCTAGACCACCTCCTGGCCAACCTCTACTATCAGCTTTTATTGCTATTATTGAATATGACACATAACCAGTAAGATAAGGGCACAGTTGTTGAAGTAACCCAATTTTCTTGAATAAAAATAATTCCAAACTAAACACAAAACTCTTTAAAATCCTCATCAGCTATTTTAGGGAGCTATCTAAAATTCCAGGACAAGATCTTAGTTGGGAAGGAATTTTTAGAGTAAGGAGGAAAGGATAGTCAATAATGTCCTGCCTTTTTCATGTATTACCAACAGATTTAGAGTCTATTTTGCTGTCCTATTGAATAGCTGTGTCTTTACTTCTGTGGCTCCCTTCATTCATAACATCTCTATACAATCTGATAAAATTCTTATAATAAATCCAATCCTTCCAAATGGTAATAGAAAAACTGTAAAGTTTTTGGGCTTCACGTAATCTAGAAAAAGCCTAGGGTATAGTAGTAACCTTGCAAATTATTACATGTATAAAAAAGTAGGTAGTACATTAACTTCTGCCACTTTGAGGTTTATTCTGAAAATAGCCCAGCTGTACTAAATCCAGAACTTCTGCAGAGGAAGAGTTAAAACTAACTATTGTTTATAAGGAGGCAAGATTGTATATTTACTATACGTTTTTATTTTCTACAAATTTATTTATGTATGAAATTTATATGTCGTCCAGTTACCAGCGTCTCTGGACAACTAACAACATAAATAAATTAACTCTGGCTGCAAATACAATATTAAAATTCAATATTAAAACATATTAAAATATTGATTAAATAAAAAGGTCTTAACCTGGTGCCAAAAAACATATAATGATGGCACTAGGCGGACCTCTCTGGGGAGCGCATTCCACAGTCGGGGTGCCACCACAGAGAAGGCCCTCCTCCGTGTACTCTGTCTCCTAACTTCTTTCACAGATGGTTCCCAGAGGAGGGCTTCTGTTGCCGATCTCAGGGGGCAGGAGGGCAAATAGGGAAAAAGGTGTTCCTTAAGGTATCCTGGTCCCAGGCCGTTTAGGGTTTTATAGGTAATAATGGAGCCCGGACTTTGATGGGAAGCCAATGGAGCTGATACTGGGGCTATATGAGAATAATGCCCAGTCCCCAACAGCATCCTGGCAGCTCTATTCTGAACCATCTGAAGTATCCAGACTGTCTTCAAGGGCAGCCCCATGTAAAGCGCGTTACAGAAGTCCAACCGGGAAGTAACCAATGCGTGTGCTACTGTTGCTAAGCAATCCTCCTCCAGGTAGGGACGCAGCTGATAGATTAGCTGAAGCTAAAGAAAAGCACTCCTCACCACCGCTGTCACTTGGGCTTCCAAGGACAGCTCCGGGTCGAGGAGCACTCCTAAGCTGCAGACCCTGTCCTTTAGAGGGAGTGCAAACCTGTCCAGGGCAAGGCCCAAGTCACCTACCCAGGAGCTCGAATCACCGACCAACAGGACCTCTGTCTTATCTGGATTGAGCTTCAGTTTATTGGACCTCATCCAGCCTATTACCTCGGCCAGGCACCGGTTCAGTACAGCCACTGCCTCACCTGGATTACTGATGACTCCACAGCCCAAACCTCTTTATGACCTGTCCCAGCGGTTTCATGTAGATATTAAATAGCAAAATGGAACCCTGCGGTACTCCATGGCAGAGTTGCCATGGTGCAGAGCCAAAGTCCCCCAGCACCACCTTCTGGAATCGGCCTTCAAGGTAGGAGCGGAACCACTGCTAAGCAGTGCCTCCTACTCCCAACCCCACCAGCCTATCCAGGAGGATACCATGGTTGATGGTATCCAAAGCCGCTGAGAAGTCCAGGAGGACCAACAGGGACACACTCCCCCTGTCTCTTGCACAGGTCATCATACAGGGTGGCCAAGGCAGATTCAGTACCGTACCAGGGTCTGAAGCCAGACTGAAATGGGTCCAGATAATCAGTTTCATGCAAGAGTACCTGGAGTTTTCCTGCCACCACCTGTTCCAACACCTTGCCCAAAAATGGGATGTTGGCCACCGGTCTATAATTGGCAGCTATTTCTGGATCCAGAGATGCCTTCTTTAGGACAGGCCTGATTATCACCTCAGAGAGGCATTAATAACCTCCAGAAACCAGGAATCAATCCTGTGTTTGGCTTTGGTCAGCAGCCATGAAGGGCAAGGGTCAAGTAAACAGGTGGTAGGATGTACTTATCCAAGCACCTTGTCCACAACATCGGGCCGTATTAACTGAAATTCATCCATTAATACCTGACCAGATGGAGTCACTGGTGTCTCCCCTAAGGGATCTAAATCAGTTGTGGAGTCCAGCTCGTGACGAATCTGAGCAATTTTCTCCTTGAAGTGCTGGGCAAAGTCGTCACAGCGGGCCATCAATGGTGGTACAATTACTTTCATTTCTCTGTTGCTGTACTGGAAATGAAGTTGTTCCCCATGTGATATAACTTCTACTCTTTCTAGAGGGTCACAAAATTCAAAAGTATTTATTGGGAGTGACCCAACACTCTGAAGAAATCTATCTATTAATTATTTTTAAAGGATAATTTCAATAGAACCAACTGTTGTTCCTACACTGACAGGGCACCGAGATTTTCCATCAGCCTTTAATTCTTCATCTTTTTGATTATATTATATCTTCACTGACTACCAAGACCTGAATTTGACCACAGAATGCACATAATAGTAACCATAAAACAATTACTTTATATTTAATACATCTGGCTTAAGTCCAGCCTACACTGGATTTTGGTTTGGGGAGTTTAAATCTGGCTCACCAGTTAGAGCATCCTGTCAAGTATCTTACATTATGTCTTGTAAATATGATGCTGTGGCAGAGACCCTTCACTCACCATCCCCAGTTAGAGCTGGGAGACGCTCTAATTCCCTTTGGGCTGAAGCCTGCACTCCATGTGGCACCAATGCCTCTTGATTTCTTACACTGCTGCTGGGAGGATTTTACCTACTTCTTGAGGGATTCATCTAGTAGTATAAAAAGCATATAAATCATTTTCTTATGTTGCTGAGAAGTTTTTGGCTGATCCTGTGGGTTTTAATATTTTTACTATTTTTGAAGCATTCCAATTCAACTGTTTTTCTTTCCCTTGCTAGATTGTTTATTTGCCATAATTTTTTCTGGCCTACATTAGAGCCTAACTTATTATTCATTGTGTCAGATTTTGTATGTATGCCCACTAGATTCCCAGTTCTCTTGCAGAGTTCAGATAATAATATTACACCAGAAATTTCCTAATTAAGGCCAGTTCTTTCACAACTGTCAACTGCTTTGTAAAGGAAGGAATAAACTATGTAACCTTAAATGAAACCACTCCCAGTAAGTAGAGCCCTGACCATCTCCTAACAGGAAACTTCCAGATCTGAAATGTGGGAGGCTTCATGGGCCAATTCCGTACAGTTGTTTTTCTGTGTTGTTGGACTTAACCTTTCTGGACTTGTAGCTTGGACAGTTTCAGCAATTTCTGCCTAGGCATTTTCTGTTGCTAAATTAATTTCCACTTTTACAGTCAGTTTAGTAAAGTTGTTCTAAGAAGAATGTTCCACAGATCAATAGAGAGTACAGGTGCGAGTACTGGGTATTTCATTTTCCCCTGATTTTCTTAGTGTAAAAAAAAAAGGATAAGATTTCTTTTTCTTTTGTTTTTTCTCCGAAGCAGGTAATAGATTGGAAGTGGGGAGAAATCCCCTGGGACTTAAACCCCTGCCCATGAGGCCCAGCCTCATAACTCAATGACAAATTTTTGGAAAATGAACTGAATTAAACGAAAATGAAAATAGATAGCTGGAGTTATATCTAAAGGGTACAGCTTGCAAAACCTATCTCTATCAAGATTTTCTCAGTCGTAATTGTTCCCTCACATAATAACATCTGCACACTCGCACCCATAAACAGTCTCACACATAAACAGCCATGCTACACAGAATGGCAGGCTGTTAGATATGAGTCCAACAGGCAGAAAAGCCACTGGGAGAGACCAATATTGATGTTGATAGAAGGGTGGAAGGTAAACAGGCAAGGAGGTGGGTCATTCGTAGCAGACGCTTTTCCTTAGATGATAGTTTCTCCTCCCACTACAGGTGCAAGCTCCCTAGTAAAACACTAGTAAAACCCTTCATCTGCCAATTGGCCACAGTGCTTGGCTGGCAAAGGAAAGCTAGGCACTCTCTCTCACTTTGCCACCTCTCTTTTCCTTTGGCATTTGGTGTTCCACAAAACATAAAGGGAGTGTAACTGGAGTGTGGCCACTACCACACCAGTGTTCTCTTGCTCCACTGCCTCTACCTTCTGGTTGGAATATCCTCCGCTCTTTCCCACTAGGCTCAGGGAGCCCCAAAAGTCATAATCTGTTTGCCTTCTTTACCGGAAGGGAGAATTGAAAGTACTGGCGTTAGAGCTCCTCAACTTACCCTCCACCTTGCTTCTTATTCATTATACCTCAACCAGGAACTAATACTCAGCCCACAGGCCTTTGTAAAACACCACACTGAATGTCCAGTCCCTTTCACAGGAAGACTTAGTGAATCTGGTCTTCTCTTTCATATCCTTCAGATTCTTCCTCAGCTCCTGGCCACAAAGAGCTGGTTGACAGAGCAGCATGGCTCCAGCAGGCAGCAGCTTCTGTTCCAAAGCCTTCAAATAGTACAGATAGGGAGATAAAATATATTCTTGTCTGATGCCTCTGTCTACAGGGAATCTTTCCTGTTTCTCCATATTCTTCCTAATATTTATTTATTATATTTATGCCCTACCTATATTCCTTTCCAAGGAACTCAAGATGGCTTACATAGGTCTCCTGCTCAGTCTTATCCCCACAACAACAACCCTGTGAAGTAGAGAGAGTCTATGAGAGTCTGAGGCTGAGAGTCTATGAATGATCCAAAGTCACGCAGTTTGTTCCCAGTTTGTTCCATAGATGAGTGAGGACTTTAACTCAGAATTCCTGAGTCCCAGTCCCACACACTTAACCACTAAGCCATACTAGCTCTCAGTACTAAGAGCACTTTTTAATCCATGATATGGGTTATGCATCAGACAGTCAGATGGTAAAGTCTGAGAGATGCATACAATTTCCCAGATTTAAAAATATATCTGTTTTGATTTTCAGAGGTGGAGGAGAGTTAGGACTGGGATGGCATAAAGAGGGCTGCATGATGAAGAAGCACAATGGTATCCAAGACCTTGAGGCCTGCATAAGGTTGTTACATGATATGGGATATTCTCAGCCAATGCATACAGCCCTGATGACTCTGAGTGCTGGAGGAGTTCTTGCAGGAGCCCTCTACAATAATCATCCCCACCTGCTGAGAGCTATGGTTTTGCAAGTGAGTTTATTACTATTTTATCTCATTCAGTGAGACTCAGGATAGTCTTTTTTTCCTGGATCTATTTGGAAAAGATCTCTCTCAGGACTTCTTTGTAAAGAGAGAGAGAGAGAGTTGCCAGTCTGTGATTCAGAAAGAACTATAGGTAAAACAGTAGGCAGAGGAGGTGCTGGTCTCAGAATAATGCCAATATCTGAATATATGAGCCTGGTCGCTTTGCCTGTCTTCCCCTCCACTCTCTCATTTGTTTTACACTCTTTAAGACCAAACTCCTGCTCATGGATGCACACATTAATGTGATGAGAGCAATTCAAGGTGTCATGGAAGCCAAGGAGTCCACGCTCTCTCACTAGGCTAATCTCCTGGCAGGGCCATCCAAGACAGAATTGTCAATGCTGAGACAACAGACAAAGACACATCTACTCTCTTCAGAAGTAACAATTATATCCACATAAGAGAATGGATATTGCTAATTGTGATGGGGGCAGAGCAACTCCTGAAAGGTAGTTACTGGGTGGCACTGGTAGTTCAAGGTAATACTGGCAGAAGATCTTTCACAGACAGTGACAGTTATGCTCAAGCTATGGTTAGCATTGTGCAGAAGATAAGCTACTTCTCAATATTTCTTACATTGCAAACCCTATGATGAAACAATTAAAAACATGAGATGCGATAGTAAAACATGAGATAGTGCCAGAGAATGGGACTTCTGGGTCAGGAGGCAGTCAGTGAGCAGAGGACAAGTATGAAGAGCACTGTTGCTAATGACTCAACTAGATCAAAGCTGAAAGTAAGACTAGTGGCTTACATGCAAGAGGCCGAAGTGAAGTCCAGTGCTGCACAACACCTACAGTTGGAACATGAAATGTGAGAAGTATGAAACAAGGCATACTGGAATCCAGAAAACAAAATATGTAACAGTCAAATATCACAGTTCTTGGCATGAGAGGACTAAAGTGGACTGGAATGGGATATTTTCAGTCAGACAAAGCGTATGTTGTTTCACTCTGGAAATCACAATCTCAAAAGAAGTGAAGTGGTAGAGCGAAGTGGTAGATTTGCATTATTGACCAATTGACCGTGAACCAGTAGAACTGTGGGCAAAGAAGAAATTAAAAAGACAATTCAGTGAGCAGAAAGAAATAGAAGACCTAGATGAATGACAGAAGAAACACAGCTCCTAAGGATAGGCAAGATGCAAATTCAAAAGCTGACAGAAATAGGGTCAAAATCCTGAACGTAACTTTTCAGTGACTGTAATGTAAAGACAAGTAGAGAAAAAGAACCATTATAATACCAGTACAAAGAAATTGTAGAGAACAATAAAAGAGGAAAAAACAAAACTCTTCCAGAAGACCCAAACAATCAGAAGGAACTTCAAACCTTGGTTAGGAATGCTACAAGACCAACAAGGGACTATCCAGTGCCTTTTTTGTAAAGAAAAAAAAAAAGGTGCCGGAACTCACCTCTTGGGGTCACACTTTTACACTAAAAAAGATTTTCAATTCACCAACTTTTTTTGAAATAAATAGGGGAAAGGGCAGGGACGAAGGAGGGGAAAGCCCGGTTGCAACACCAAGGAAATATAAAGAGACCTTCAGCCTGGCCCTCTAGGAAGGTGGCGAGGAAAAGCCCAGCCCCACAGCAGCCGTGGCCCTGCTCAGAGGTAAGGCTCCGATGCAGGTCTTCGTTTTGAATGCCTCCTCCTATGCCACACTTGTTTTCATGCACTGGATCTTGCAAACGTGCCCTCCGCATCCTTCCTCCTTCGCAGTTGTGGGCGCAGCATTGGTAAACTTCATAGGGGCAGTGTTTGGTTTTGGTCCCAGCAGAAGCAGTAGAGCAACCATTCCCAAGGCAGGGGGAAATGCTCCTTTCCACAACCCTGCCCCCTCCGGCATCTCTTGCGGCTCCCCGCCAGGCGCCCCTCACCCGCCTCTGGGCACCCCCACTTGCATGTGCTCACCATGCCCAGGCGCGGCCTGGATCCTGCAGCGCTCGCCTTTCAGCATCCTTCTTCCTCTCTATCGTCCTCTGGTTTCAGAGATCTCTGAGTGAGTCCAAAACCATCTCCAAGCAGGCCAGCTGTTGGCTCGCCACCCACCCAGCCAGGCGGGCAGCGGTGGGTATGGGGACTCCGAAACCTCTGAGGTGGGCTGGATAAATGGGCATGCTAGGCCAGATCCGGCCTATGGGCCGTAGTTTGAGGACCCATGCATTATGGGCTACAGCAAAGCCTTTCACTCTGTGGATCATCAGAAGCTATGGAAGTTCCTGAAAGAAATGAGTATGTCTTAGCACCTGATCGTCCTGATGCATGACCTGTATCCTGGACAAGAAACCACTGTTAGGACAGAATATGGGGAAGCAGAATGGTTATCTCTAGGCAAATGTTCCAAACCAGGGTGCATTATATCTCCCTGTCTGTTCAATGACTATACAGAAATACCATAAGGAGATGGATCTGAGGAAGGAGGAGCGAAAATTGGCAGAAGATGCATCAATAATTTCAGATATACAGGTGATACTGTATTACTGACAGAAGTTGGAAAGACTTGAAATGACTCCCAATAAAAGTGAAAGAAGAATGTATAAAAGCATGATGGCACTTTATAATCTTTTCTAATTCATTAATTGCTGACCTTCCAAGTCTCAGTTTTCGAATTTTAAGCCGAAGACTCCTTTTGAATTGATGATTGAGCAAAGGTATGGAAAGCCTTTCACAATTTCAATATTTTCACTGATAAGTTGCATAATTCTTATGTAGTCATGGTTTTTGTTTTCTCAGTGCTCCTCTGTAATCACGCTTTTATAAATCATTTCATCAGACACCAGGGCCAAGATCATCCACATTCTCGTATTTCTTTCACACAATGATTGTGAAAGCTGAACAGTGAAGAAACTTGACAGGAAGAAAATTGATGCATTGGAGACATGGTGCTGGCAGAAACCTTTGCAAATACCTGGACTTACAGAAAGAAGAACAAGTGGGTCCTAGATCAAAGCAAGCCAGAACTTTCCCTGGAAGCAAAAATGACATACTGAGGCTGTTGTGCTTTGGGCACATTGTGAGAAGGCACTGGAGGGGACAATAATGCTAGTAGAAGTGAAGGCAGAAGAAGAAGATAACCAAATATGAGATCAGCCACTTCCATAAAGGAAGCTGGAGCCTTGAACTTAGGAGAGCTGAGCAGGAGTGCCAAGGACTGCAGCAGACTGAAATAAAATGACCACACATTTGGTTTGAATTGCCATTTCCATAGTTGCATCCTAAGTCAGGGCTGCGTGTAGCACAGGGGACACTAACAACCCCTGGTCCTGCTGCTTCCCTTCCTGTTCATCTCTGAGCATTCTGGCCATCTCTGCTTACCTTGCCCTTTCACTCTGACTATGGTGAGAATTTGGCCCAGAAGGAGAGACCAAGCAAATGGGTAGCAGTGATGATGGCTAGAAGCTGTATTGCCCTGGGTAACCTTAATCATATTTCCAGTGAGAATGGAACAGGGAAGCAACATGGCCTTCACACTACTATGAGGTTGGTGTCCAAGCTGTTAGGAAGAGGAAATGGTTGCTTGTCTGGAATGGGAAAAGTGAACCCCAAGTGTGTTGTCCTTACTGGATCAGTGCAGGTATAGCTACACAATGCACAATACAAGTACAAATGAAGACATATTTGTACAAACTATAGATTCATATAACAAAGCGTAGCTCATAATAAAGCATACTCTTAAGCATAGCAGCTGGATCATGCTGGGATTTGTAGGCATCTTTTCTGTCTATCCTTGCATGGGATTGTGCCCTACAAGCAGCTATGTGCTGAAAATATTTTCCTCAAGTCTTAATCTTTAATATCAAGGAAGAGTCTATTAATTTCTTGCACTGACAAAAAATATAGAAACTGGTTAGATACACTAGAAAATACTTGTAGGTTTATATTTGATAACCTCTATGCTTTTTTCTGATAGGCCCCTTTCTTGGATGTTTTAAATACCATGTTAGATCCTGATCTTCCCTTGACTATTGAAGAACAAGAAGAATGGGGAAATCCATTGGTTGATGAAAACTGCAAGAAATATATTAAAAGCTACTGTCCATATCAGAATATCAGGCCACAGGTATCACCTCATCTCTTAACGCCATAAAGCACATTTGATACAACTAAGCTATTGGATTTGAAGAGTTCTTAAACAGTTTAAACAGGTTTTAGTAATCAGTGAGATCAGTCCCCATACACTATGAAAGTTTAACAGTTTAAAACTACTGTATAAAATAGGAGTCAAAGCCAAAGTAAATCCTAGCAGTAGTGCAAAGATTTAAAATACAGCACAGAGCTTCAGCTACTGGGCAGTATAAAAATATAATATTTTTTAAAGCATTAAATCCCCAATTTTTACAACAGGAGAGCAGGTAAGTTAGGATGCAACCCTGTACATCCTTAACTAGATGTAAATCCTGTTGAACATGGTGGACTGGTTTGTACATTATGGTAAGCCACCATGGATTAATTCATCCACAAAGTGCCACAGCACGTCAGCCACCATTTTGAATAAGGAAACTGCGGTGGGCTTGCCATCACTTTTAGAACTATGACTATGTCTTAAAGAACCGTCAGAATCCTACAGCAACCTGTGAGTGTACAGTTCAAAGAGTCTTTGAACTCATCTATTTGAGTGTCTTTTATCAGACTAGCCTGAACAAATTTGAATTCTAATAAATATAGTATAGTGTGCAACAAACGTATACTTGAATATTTGTGACAGTAGATAAACATCCATTCTTTCTCTATTTTAAACTTGAAATATGAGGTGATAATAATTCCTAACATTACTAGTTAATTTCCAACACAATAGTAGAGAAGCCAGACAAAACAGACCATTTTATATATTACTTGCTCTACATGGAAATAATCTTTAATTAAGAAATAGAGCCTACGATATCACCAGAGACCACAGTAAGCTGATGTTGTTGTATACATACCCATCAGTCATCTGCTAAAGTTGTTCTTTCTATACAGCTGCAGTAGCAAAAACATTTGACCCACTCCTCATAAGTTATATACTCGGCTTTTTTATCTGTAGAGTACCTCCTTTTTAGATTTAGTTGATGGGGAGGATCCCACCAGCTGCTAACCACTGACCACCAGTCAAGTAGAATAGGACTGCAAAAGTCTAATTCACTGAACATTATCTGGAGGCACATGATGTAGCAACCTTGCTGAAGCAAGGGCCAGTCAGTGGATGGATAAGAAAACCCATTAGAGCTGTTTTAAGTTTTATTTAGGGCTGAGCCAAAAAATCCCCATCCAAAGTCCCCCCCCCCACCCCTGCACTCACATAAAGCTAAGTTGGGGGATAACTTTTGATGGGGTTGGGGCAAAACAAAATGACAGGTAGCCAAACTTACAGGAGACAGAACTTACAGCAGATGTGCTACCTGCAGTTGCAAATTATCCAGATTTTTTAACAAAATAGTGAGTTATGAACATTTGATTGCTTAGGGCAGCATATGAACCCAGAAACTAACAAGTTAGAGGGAAGAGAGCAAAATTAAATGGTGATGAAAAAGTTAAATTAGTCCTTAACATAGCATGCCCTTTGGTTGTGTTAAGCATGAGGAGGAGGAGCTGACAAGTTGTCTTTGAGTGTCTTTCTAGCTTGAGTCATAAAGGAAGTTTATAGAGGAGTTTTAAGTAAAAGCAAGCACAACTGTTTACTAAAACGTAGATAAAATCTTCCCATAATCGTCAAGTATGGCTATGGCACGGGTGATTTCTTCATCCATATAATTACATTTGCCTAATGCTTCTCTCCTGCTGACATTGCAGAACAACTTCCATCAGGTTAAAAATTAATGGCTGCACAGATTGGCATCAGTAACTTCATCCTGCTAACTCAGACATTTGCTCTTCAACTCTCTCTCTCTCTCTTTCTCTCTCTCTAGAATTATCCGTCTGTTTTTATCACAGTCTCTGAAAATGATCAACGAGTACCTCTGGCAGGGTTATTAAGATACATCTGTAAACTTAGAAAAGCTGTAAAAGATCATGCTCAAGCCAACAGCACAAATGAAAAAGGTAACAGTAGAAATCCTAAGATTTAAATAACATTTCTGAAATTGTATGAAACATAGGTTCATTATGTATTGATTTAATTTATAACCTGTCTTCTCACCCAATAAATGGCACTCAGGTTGGTCAACAGTAATAAATCCAAGATCACAATATACAAAGTCAAAAGAGAGCATATATAAATACTAGTTATATATTGCATGCAGTGCAAAGAAATTGGGATATAATATACTATCTGCAACCTCCATAGATTAATCTGATTTCCCAAGGAGATTGTTAGATAGGTTTGAAATGGCCAGTATTGTTAGCATTAAACATAAATAGTTCTGTAAGGTTTTCAGTGACATTTATTATTTTATTTCATTTATTTCATTCCATTTGTATTCCACCCCATAACCCAAAGTTTCTCTGGGTGGCTTTCAACTGCTAAAACAGCGTAAAAACATACATAGAATACAATAAAACATTTCAGCCTTAAAGCAAAAAATCCATGGGTGGCACCATGCAGCAGCAACTTGAATGAACGGGGGCAGGAGGACTACAGAAGCAAAGGTCACAACTATGCATCTCCCACCCTGAGGAACACTTAGCCAATTTCAGATTGATTAATTAATTTAAAGCCAATTTCAGATTGATTAATTAATTTAAAGCTTTTATATACCATTCAACCACTAGCATCTCAGGACAGCCTTACAGTAAAAGTAGCATAAAATGAAATGAAGCACAGCATCCAAATAATTCCAATAAAATCAAACCCACATTAAACCTAATCAAACATTAAAATAATGGGAAAATAAAAAGGTTTTAGCCTTGCACTGAAAGGAATAGAAAAGATAGAGATTTCTGAGTGTTTTGCCTCTGCTTACAAGGAGGACAGGCTAAGGTGTGGCCAGGATATATTGCATCTCAGGCTGAGACTCACTTCTCTCCTCCCGCTGAATCCAACTCAGTACTAGCTCCAAAGCTGCTCTCCTGACCTTGGAGCCTCAGCCAACATGGAAAGAACCACACCAGCTATGAGAGCAGAGGGAGGAAACTCTGAGATAAAAAAAACCCAGCTCCAACTGCAGAATGTGTTTCCAAGTTTGGAACTGGGACTACAGCCTCTCTGTGACCATCGAAACAGTGCCTAGTTGCCCTATGATTGTGCCCTTAATCTATCAAGTCATTTTTATAAATTTGATTCAAAATACTTATTATATTGATTTGACTTGCTTGTCATGAAGTATCAGTCTTTTGGTGTTTTTATTAGAGGATGTAGATCCAATAGTTAGAACTTATGTGAATTTATGCCTTTGTGGAAAAACCCACTTGTAAATCATTGTTATGAGCCATTTTGTCCAATAAATGGTTAACTGATTCTTGACTTCAAAATACTCTTCAACAGAATCATTCTGGCCAGCACAATACATATTTTCTATGTGTATAGTTTGCACAGTAGCCAAAGCACTCTGGGCAACTCCCAAGTCAAGACTTAAAATACAGTTACTTAATAAAACATAATGTGAAAATTTTAAAATTTCAGAATAAACCCAAATTAAAACAAAAAACAAAATTCAGCAGCAGGGCAAAGATCTTAAAACAGATTTAGGTTTCTTTTAAAATGAAGAACAGAAAAGCCTAGGAGAATAACAGGTTCTTTTAGTAGCAGAAATAGTACATTATATGTGCCAAATGGACATCTCTGGGAAAGGCATTCCACAAGCAGGGTGCCACCACAGAAAAGACCCTCTCCTTAATAGTTACCCACTGTCAAGGCACCTAGAAAAGGACCTCTGAAGGTAATACTTCAAGTAACCTAACCCCAAGCAGTTCAAGTCTTTACTAATTAAAACTACTACTTTTAATTGAGTCTGTAAACCAGTTTAGATTACAAAGCATTGGTGTAATGTCATATCAACCACTTTGGACCAGCTCTAGTTCCTGGACCATTTGCAAAGAGAGCTCCACATATAGTACACTGCAGAGGTTACCAGAATGTTGATAACTGTAGCTAAGCAATCTTAGTATAACTAAGCTTGTGGCTGGGATGTTTGCCTGAGCTGTTAAAGACACTGACCATGACTGAGACCATCGGTGCCATGACAGTGGTAGATCCCAGACTACCCACAAGCTATGAACCTGATGTCTTAGGGGAGGTGACCCCCCCCCCCGAGTTTGAACCCCAGCATGAAGTGATCTGACCATAACAAGGGGAATTGGTGTAAATTTCCTACTTTCAACTCACCATCCACCTGCTCAGATGAGAAAAAATCAACGTGTCTTCCTAATGTATTGAGCCAATAACATGCTGGGACAGTCCCATGACTGTCACTGTGTCCATGAAGTCCTGAACTGCCCTAAATCCAGTTGCCTCAGCATGGAAATTGAGAGTTCCCAGAATCCTCAATACCAAATCTTAGACTACCTCTGTCAATGCAGGCAGAGAGAGAAATGGGCAGTGGAGTGCACAGTGCACAAGCAGAATCCTCAGTTCTCCCAGCTATTCAATGCAAAACATTTAAGTTTGGCGCTTGAATAGAAGGAAGTCTGGAAAGGGAGATAACATTCCTATAGAATAAAGCAGCGGCCCTGTCCCACAACTCAGACTATGTTGGTGCTGCATCCAATACTCAGGAGGGCACAAATTGAGAGAAACTAAGCCCTCCCACTCCCACCTCCCAGGTTGTTGTAATGCATTCCAAGTTGGATTTCTCATCCACAATTAAATCCTAGATTTGAGTGGTGGGCCCAGTACTCGGCAACAACAGCACCATCTGTCCAAGCTGGCAAGGCGGCCAGGGACAAAGTGATTTGAGGAAGAAGTAGAAGAGGGACCAGGTGCCACTCCTCTTCAGCATGACCACACTAATAGGAATTTCATTTTATCTGTCTCACCAGGTTGGTTATCCAATGAATTTCCCAAGCATGTATAAAAAAGACTCCGTAGAGAACCCTAGCCTAACAGATACCCACCCACTCCAAATATTAGCTAGATATTAACTGGTAATGGGGAGAACCAAGTTCTTTGTTGTCCAACAGTAGTTGTTGCTACTGGCCTTCAGTGCAACAGTTAATAAGGAGCAGGTGCGACATGATTTTGAGAGTTTCCACCACCTCCTCCACTGTGCTCACTGGCATACTCTGCTGATGCTGATTGCCAGGGTGCAGTGATCTCACCAATGGTGAAGTTCTTGGCTTTGCTAATTGGTCTCTCTTTTTTTCTTCCAAAGCAGTAGGCAACCAAGGCAGGAGGAGGGGGAGAGACAGACATCTTCAGCCTGGTGCTTTAGATAAAATCAGGCTGTCCATAAGCAGCAGTCATATAAAAATCAATATTTTGTGTGCATACACATCCATAAATGATGCTGCTTCTGTGTATGATGCAGTCCAGAATCATTACAAAAAGCTATATGTGAAGAGTTCTTAAGCACAATAACAAGATCATCCAGGAATGATAACCCTTTAGAACAGATTTTTTTTGGGGGGGGGGGGGCTGCCAGAAGGAAGGAAAAACCTTTCTATTAGCAGTACCCATCCCACTGGCAGTGAGCAGCACTGAATTGAACCCATGTGATATTAGACATGGACAAGATACCACAAAGCCACATGTCTGGCTATAGAACTTCTGGCCTATTAAGTGAAACTTATTCCACCAAGATTAATTTCCTAGTTCTTCCTGTTTGCAAAAAATGGGGATGGTGGTGGAGCTAGAACTGTATGCTTGTGATAAACTGTGCAATGTGAAGGGGTTCCATCACAGAACTTAGGACATCACATTTTTGGCTTGAGTATGATTTGAAATGGTCTCCTTTTGTGAAAATGAAGTAGACAGTGAGGTAGAAAACCTTAGGAAGGTATTTCATTCACAACAGTCATTAAATTCCAAAACATTAAGGAAAAATATTCACTTTCACCACTACCAGAAAATATACTTGTTTCTGTATGGAAGAACATGCTTTCTGCCCCATGCTTCCCTCATATTCTCCTGGCCTTCTTTTTTTGTTTCAGAACTTCAGACACCTAATATTATCTTAGATATTCAACCAGGAGGCAGCCACTGTGCTCCATCTTTAAATCAGGTATGTTTGTTGCAAATCCAGTTAACAATAGCATGCCTGCAATATCTGTGATGCTCTGTAGATTTGCAAGTTATTCTCAGACTTCTCCACCATTGCTTATTTACACACATCCCTCCTGCCAAAATCCAGACTTCCCAGCTGAAGAACAGTCTTCCATGATGTTATTGAAGAAAGACTTGCTGTTTCCCCATCACAAAGTTATGCTAGGACGTCATCTCACAGTGGCATCATTTTTACAGATTTGCCACATATTGCATTGCTCTGACACCATACATAATACATGATCAAAACAAAGATCAGGCAACTCTTTGTAGAGCACAGGGTGAATCCATTCATTAGCAAAAAGTGCTCTGTGGATCTGAATCATTGGATTCATAGGTAGAAGTCTGTGGGGATCAGAGTGAGAGAAAGAATCTGAGTTTTGACAACAGTAATGCCAACAAGATGAAGAGCAAATGCTTCACTGTATGTTCATGGAATTCATATTTGTTCTGCTGAAATTGAATACATTACCAGCTGTAGAAAATATCCATCTTAGAATTCTTAAAGGGCTCAAATATGAAATTGCGGACCTTCTTCCAAAAATATGTAATATATGTAAATATGTACGTATCTCAATATATTCCCTACGATCAGTCTCGGTACCAGAGCACTGAAGAATTGCCAATATAACTTTTTTTTTAAAGGGATCCACTTAGGATCCAGGAAATTGCAGTCTAGTTAACTTGTCTTCTACAAAATTAATTGAAAGTGTTATTAGTAAGCCCTACTGAAAATGAATTAGCATGATTTCTGCAAAGGTATGTCCTGTCTCGCTACCTTGTTAAAGTTATTTGAGAGCATCAAGAAACACATGAACAGGGGTGATCTGATAGTCATGGTTTACTTGGAGTTCCAAAAAATTTTTGAAAAGTCCCTTACCAAAGACTCCTTAGTAAACCTACCCACCATGAAATAAAGGGGAAGTCCTTTTACAGACTGATAACTGATTAAAGATTAAAGAAAGGAGAGAATAGAAATAAATGACAATTTATCCCACTAGTGGAATGTAAACAGTAGGGTCCAACAGAATTTTCCATGGGTGCCATGACTTTTCAACCAATTCGTAAACATTCTGGAATTAGGAATGAGCAGTGAAGCAGCCAAATTTGTTGAGGGTGGTTAAAACAAAAATGGATTGTAAAGCACTCCAAAGAGATCTGTCCGAAGTGGGAGAATGAGCATAAAATAGCTAATATGGTTCAGTTTAAGCAAGTGTAAAGTAATGCACGTTGAGGTGAAAAATTCCAATTTCAAATATAAACTGTTGAGATCTACAGGTTGTGATGGACAACTCAATGAAAATATTGACCCAGTGCACAGGTGCTAAGAAAAAGGTAAATTCCATGTTAAGGATAATTCAAAAGAACTTGAAAATAAAGCTGTTGGTGCCGTACATCCTTGGACAAATCTATGGTGCAACTGCATTTAGAATATTGTGTACACTTCTGCTTAGTGTAGCTAAAACAGGATTATTGTAGAGCTGGAAAAAGTGCAGAAAACAGCAACTATAAAAGGATCAAGGAGCTGGAGCAACTCACCTATGAGGAAAGTTTATAACAGCTGACATGGTTTAGCTTAGAAATAAGGCAAGAGAGATAGAGGCATACAGAATTATGCAGAAAGAAGATAGGAAGATACTTTTCTCCATCTCCAGTAATACTAAAATCTGGGGTCATCCCATGAAGCTGATTGGTGGAAGATACAGGACAGATAAAAGAAAATATTTCTTCACAAAGTGCATAGTAAAACCGTGGAATTCACTTCCATGAAATGTAGTGATGGCCACCAATTTGGACAGCTTTAAAAGTTGATTGAACAAATTCATGGGGGGGGGTGACTTCCTCCAGTAGCCGAGGCAGCATGCCTGTGTACACCAGTTGCAGGGGCACTTGCATAGGAGGGAGCTGTTGCACTGATATCCTGCTCAGAGGACCCTGTGGGCAGCTGGTTTAATGCTGTGTGAACTGAATGCAGAGCTAGAAGGACCCTTGCTCTGATCCAGCAGGGCTCTTCCTATGTTTTTTATGCACAGTCTGACAATCTGCATAACTAATACCACTGCACTTCTCTCTACAATAAAAACTTTATAATAAAGGCTCAGGTCAAGTAGGTAGCATCCAACATTTTCATTTGAATGCTCATCGCCTCTTCCATGAACAGAAGCTCTTCTGTTCACTAAGTAAAACATGGGATAGCAGCAATGTAAAGATTTGCTGTATTTGTAAATAAATGCATGGTCTAAGTCTAACAGGAATAAACATACGGGATGTCATTTCTGTGTTTCCTCAAGCTGAACAGCCTGATTCACAAGTCAGAGCTGAACAGCTACAGCTCTTGCTAAATTGTTCTCAGTAGCACCAAAAATCTTTTCTGTGGGTGAAACTGATGAGCAGTAGTGTAAATTCAGTCATCTTCCGTGCACTTGAAGAGCTGATTGATACAGTTCAATATGCTTTGACTGGGTTCGTGTGTTAGACTTGGGCTTTTTAAGTCACATTTCCATTCAGTAACCCAGTACTGATGGTAGCAATATGGTCATGGGCTTCTGAATGTGTATCAGAACCATGCCACACTCTTTAAAGTGGGTTGGATCCAGAAACTGCCACTGGTAGATGACAGGGCTCCTTCCATTCATAGGGAGCAACTCTCACTGGCAAAGTGAAGGAGGTTGTTGTGATGAACAATTCCCTCCTCTTCCACACTATCCCTATGCTCAGCAATGGAAGGTTGTGGTACCCTCTGGAAATAAGAGGGAGGAGGTGCTTGGAGCTGCAGAGTAAGGGAGAAATCAGCAAAGATCACCAGATAAAGCTCTCATGTGACAGAACTGAAGCTGGATCCAAGCCAAGGTTTTCTACCCAGTTATAAATCTCAACATACACAGTAGTAGACAAAAATATTTCCTCATTGCATTTTTCTACATGCACTTGTATTTGGCTATTGTGAGAGGAGAGATATGAACTTCCCTGCTTAACATCGAATGCATACACATACCCTAGACACTTCATCCCCTGGCTTTGGTGAAAGGAAGCAAAGCAATTTTGAAAGCTTTTTATGACACCTGCTTCAGAGTTGCTGCTGCTGTTCTGGTCACAAGCTGTGTTATACCTGACAGTAATGCTCAATTCACAGGATGCTTTTCTGATCTCAGTGAAAAGCCCATTACAGCAGCTGCCATTTTCTAAAGAGAATTGAGCAGGAAGCACTCATGATTACTCTTCAGACTGCAGGAGAACCCACATTATTATCCCAAATGTTACAGGAGCACGGATAGTATTGGAAAGAGACCAGCAATGAACCTGGAAAGTGCTGGTAATACTCTTTGAAGTGTGCAAAAGACTATGAAGAGTCTGTTGCTCTCTAACAATCAATTGTTGTTTGTTTTGTTTTTTTAATTGTTTCAGGTTGCAACACAACTAGCATTTGTATACAGCGAGTTTAGACTTGACAAGCAGGAATGACTGCACACCTGGAGTTTTCCTCCTGATTGCTAAAGCCAGAGGAAAATCAACTTTACCATATGAGAAACTGGTTAAAATTAATTAACCTTGTGGCTAACAATGACCAAATTATAAATTGTCATTCATGCATCATTTCATTCATATTCTGGGAAAAATTGGTCATACTCATGTTTATAATCCTCCAAACTTTATTTTAACGAAATAAAACCTGTGCTTATTTGAGTGAATTCTATTCTGCTTTGTTTGAGTACATTTCACCATACCAAAGTTTCCATAATTTGGTTCACAAACAATACCCAAATTAGAACACTTGCTGAAATAAAATTGTTTTTTTCCATCACCACCTGCCCAAACAGGCAGCACTGGGGCAAGACAAACCTTCCCAGGCAAGGTGAGCACCACACTTGGGAAGGTCCTCCCTTCTTATGTCCACATCTGACTGAAAGGAAGTGTACTTGGTACTGAGATGAGGTTGCTGCAAAGGTTCATACAAGAAGAGATGATTCCAAAGTACCTGGACCTCAGGCCATTTACAGCCTTAAATGTCAAATCCAGCAGCATGAACTGAGCCCAGAACCAAATTGATAACAAGTTCAGTTGGTGAAAGACTGAGGTGATACACTCTAGCTGCATTCCAAACTCAGGCTTACATGGAAACCTTCACAGAATCTACTCTGGTGGTGTTTGGTACATCTGTTAGCGATGCAGAATTCATGAAGCAAGGGGTAAAATGTAGTGCAGATGTATGGTAGAATCCTTAATTTCATAGAGATTTATGGTTGGAAGTGACCATGGAGGTAATATATTCCAATCTACTGCTCAAAGAGGGAAGTAATCTTTAATAAGAGATATCACAAAGGCTTATACTAAGTGGGGACAGAGATGGCTTAGAGTGACTGTGGTTATGACAAGCAGGATGTGCTACACATTCAAATGAGATAAAGTTTATTAAGTTTACCAACAAGCAGACACCCTTTTGTAAAGAAATCACATGTAGCTTGTGGATTTAGAACAGGCAGACATTGGAACTTAGCAATTCATGTAGAGTAAATTGAATGCACTGGAATAGCATGCTTTTTCTGCAACAAAACACTTCTCTTCAAAAGTTTTCATCTTGTGGACTGGCTTGCCTGTCTTATATTCCAAAATGAGTCCTTCACCCTTTTCAGTTTTGATTGTTTTGGTATTAACAGTTTTACCACTGTTTCTGAAGTTGGTGCTTAGCCTTACAATAGCTTCTGAGGGAAGGACTGGAACCAAAGTCTGCAGATCTGTTGTGGTTGCCACTCCAAAATTCAGGATCATCATGAATACTTGATCCAATCCATCCAGTTCTCTCACGTACACAAAGATGTTGCTGTCGTTCCAAACAAAACACATCCACCCCCTGTGAATGGGGAGTTCGTTGCTACGAAGGGAATTGAGCTCTCGATACAAGTTCAGTGTAGAATTTTGTTGATCCTTCTGAATCTGTAACAATTGTTGCATCACTAAATCATTTGGAAGCTGCTGATCACATTTGCATTTCTTCTTAGGTGATCTTCACTCCTCCTACTCAACCACCCTTTTCTTCTCTTTTAAACAACATTGCCATTTTTCCTTGTGCATCTGCTTTTCATGGAACTGCCTACCTGAACATATGAACACTACCCACCTCACTCCTGGAGTTTTTGGGTGACCTTTGGTTTAGCATCTTAACTTTCATTCCAGACTAATCAAGTACACCCGATGGCATCTGCCCACATAATTTCCACCTTAGCTTTGTCAGTCACTTCCCCTTTGTTTGTTCCCCACTGTCTATTTTCAATTGTAAGCTTTTGAGAGCTTTGATTCTAAGCTCTTCCTCTTCCTAAGATCCCATGTTCACTGCTTGAGCAATAATACTAATAACATCATAGAAATGCTGTTTGATTTGTCCACTACTTCCCATTGGTTCTTTGCTACTTTAGAAACAAAATGTTTTATTCGTTGTTTTTAGTTTCTACTTGATTTTATCATTCCATTCATTCACATGATCTTTGTAAATATGTGTTGTGTAACTATCCAGCATTTTTAAAAATCCAGTATAATCAATTAACTAAAGCAGCAACCCTAACACAGTGCCCTCCAGATGCTTCAGTCTACACCTGCCATCAGTCCTAGCTAACATGGCCAGTAGACTAGGTTTATGAGAATTGTTGTCCAAAACATCTGGAGGACATTACTTTGGAGAAGGTTAAATCAAAACATTGCTTAATTCAGGGGAAGGGGATAATTTAAATAACAATGCAATTTATTCTTATTTTTTATGTTTATATCCCATCATTCTAATACAAAGTTGGCTCTCAAGTCATGTTAAAGGCACATTTGTTTGCTTTTTGGAACTACATGTTTCTAGTGTTCTACTATAATATATGTAGCAGTGATAATATTAAAGAGAACCTTTTGATTAGTGCTATGCAGGCAAATATATAGAATCCATAAGTTAGTTCAGAAATCATCTGAGGCTGAGCTTCAAACTCCAGTGTCAGGGACGGAAATAATGTATGCCCCCATAAGGCCAAAACATAAACGCTGGTTCTGGAGCTGTTGCATATCTTGTTCTTTCCAAGAGTGTCAATGGAGGAGGGAAAAATAAAAAGGCTGAATCAACCCCACCACCACCTTCCATTCTTGTCAGCTCAAGCCAGATGGGCTTAGGGAGTCTTTATTTCTCCATCACATAATCTCCCACCACTGTCACCTTAAGATTGCTCTCCCCATTCCCAGTTTAGGAAAGCTTCTAATCTCTGCCAATCACTCTGTGAATGTGAGCAGAGGGTGATACAGGAATTGCCCTGAGTTGTACCCTGGTATATAATTAGGGGTCAATTATCCCAGATTTTACATTAAATGTCATTGTCCTGCAAAAATAATCTTGAATTTTAAGTTTATTTGAACAATCCACAGTCTTCATACTTACTTGCACATTTATGTTTGGATAGTCAGAATTTACAGATGTCCAGGTTGAGTTAGCCTCGCTAAAGCCAGCTTGTTGACTGTCGTCCCATTGCATAGGTGATTTTTCTGCAAAAGTTGCCTAAACAGAGAAGGCACTCTTCACTGCTAAATAGGCTATCAATCATGGCTGTTGTGAAAATGCTTACCTGTAGAATGCCCCTAAACCTGGAAAAGGGAAACTAAACCCATCGCATTCAAGGGTGGCAGGTATCTCAAAATGGACCGGATGTTGCTTTGATGGTTAATAAACATGTCAGGAAGTCAAATTGTGTGTCCAGAGGGCATAATTCAATACTGGACTGATGTGGGAGTAACAGAACAGTTTTGTCGGAAGAGATGGCCCCACCCCTAACACAGGGGTATTGAACATCTTTCATTCCAAGGTCCAAATTCCATGTTGGAGTTTTCAGGGCTGTGTTCCAACAGTGAGCAGGACCAAAGAACCAACCCATCTTAATGCTCTTATTGCCAGTTATAACTGTTGTTGTTATCCCCATGAAGGAAGCAGTACAGAGTCTGGAGATGCTCCAAGATTCATTATTAGAAACCCAAGTGATTTCCGTGGCATAGATTACCTTTTACCAACATTGGCTAATATGTCAACTTAGACAAGGCTAGATTGAATTACTGTACTGTTCTCTATATGGAACTGTCCTTGAGGGTCATTCAGACGATGCTGTTAATACAGAATGGTGCAACAAAGCTACTGAATGGAGCACTTTGCCATGTGTACATAAGACCTATCCTAAAAGAGCTACACTAGCTGACAGTTTGCTACTAAGGCAAGATCAAGGTATGAAGCGCTAAACAACTTAGAACTAGATTGTATGATTATCTCCTTCTTTATAGACTCCAAAAAAACCTTTATGTTCTTCAGGAGAGGCCTTGCTGAGTGTATTACATCCTGCAGAGCCCCATCTGGCAGCAGCATGGCAACTGGCCTTTTCAGTAGTGGCACCTTCAGTAGTGGCACCCTCTGGAATGACTTTCCCTCTACACCGCATCCCCCCCATCATTTATTTTTGATTATTGCTAAAACCTTGCTTCTTTACCTTGACTTTTCCAAACAATTAACTTATGTAAATGCTATCTAAATGCTTTTAATAATGCATTCTTTTGTTGCAAATTGTTTTGGGATATTTAAAATAGGAAGTAATGTATTAATGTTTTAAAATAAACAAATAAGCTTTAGGAAAGTAATTTCAATCTTGAAATTAAAACTACACAAAATCCAGGAAACAACCAAACAATTGGTGGAAGTGGCATGGCAATCTAGCGAACCATATGCGGACCAAGTTTGGTTCATTTGATTTGTTTCTGTCCCCATACTAACTTCTCTTTTAACTATTTCTCCAAACATTTGACAAAGGCAAATCAAAACCTAAGCATTAGTAAAAATGGATACATTTGAGAAACACTGAATGCTTTGATCATCAGCACTAACAACAAAGGGCACTAAGCACTAAGGTACTCCATTTAACATGCAATAAGAAGGAAGAAAACAAGTGTATTGTGATTTGTGTTACCATGTCTTATCCAGAAATTTAGATTCACTGCTGTTTTATCTCTGCTTCTAGTACTTTGTCCCTAGAAACTTCCCTGCTGGGCAATAAAACAAGTGCATATGGGTTCTGCTTTTGATATACACCACAGGTATGGTTTCCACCCTAAGCAAAGTACATAGGTTCTCTAACCAATTGACCCATTGCACATACAGCCACCAATAAACACATTACCCCTCATTAACACTAGTTAACCTTAATGGCCTACACCCGGAATTTGCACATGACTCTCCCACTTTGCATTCTGCACTGTTGGAATCACTGGTAATGACAAGCCCACTATTGGCCTAGATATCCTCTCATCCTTTTATTATTAGGGGATGGGGAAAACCCAACCCTTAAACCAAGGTTACAAAAAGGAACATCTTCCAATAGAAGATCAGTTCAGTTATCCCAGAAGCTCTTGCTTCCTTTTCCAAAGAGTTTATCACCTATAGCCAGTTATCTCTGCCCATCCTACCCACTTCTAGTTTTCCATCCACCTCCAGTAGTGTTACTATTAGTATGAGTTAGGGTTCAAGGGGACCTAAAGAGGCATCACCAGTCTTCATTTCTCTGTCATCACCTTGCTTTAATCTTTTAAAGGCTAATTTGATGGCTAAGCCAGGAACAGGAGGGAGTCCACAGGAAGAAAACCTGGGGGGGGGTGGATAGTATCCCTAATTTTACAGGTGAAGCTGTAGTTCCAGCAAGAGGATCCCTCTCCAGCATCGGTGTGTGGAAGAAGAGAACCTGTATGGAGCTAAAGACTCTGGAAGTAACTTGTGGGGCTTGCTTAACTTATTTCTCCTAAATAAACTCTGCAACCTTTTCATTTGTGTGTAGTAAACCCTCTTGGGCAACTGGAATTACTTACTGTTGTTAAATACATGCCACAAATTGTTTTGCTTTACAGATTTCTGATTATGAATGGATGGATATTTAAGCTCTGTTTTTGTTTTTGTTTTCTTAAAGCAATTTATGATTTCAGAGCCACACAGGGTAAAATATTTGAACGAACCTGTTGTGACCTGTGTTATCCAGTTTGCAGGGTTACAATAGGGCCATGAAATGTAACTTCATTAAAGAATTTAAAAACCTACATATTTACTAAGAACTTCAGAACAAAGATTAAATCCAGATTACAGAGAATTTGCAATCAGCCAGATTTTCTACATATGGGGAAAGCCCTTTTTCACTTTTGCCCTCTTCAGTAACACATTTATTATGAAGTTGAAATGTAAGAGTAATTTAAAACTCACATTTCCTGCTATAGTATCTTCCATCCCTATTTCGTCACCATAATATATTGTAGGTGTTCCAGGAAGGGTTAGAAGGAGCATGTTGATCACATTTATGTATTCCTTTCCAATCCGAGAGGAGACTCGAGGACTGTTGGGGCCTCCGACCTAAAATGAAAGTACTCTAGGTTTGTACCTGGCAATGTCATTCCATCAGCACAATGCTTCCACCACTGAACAACCACTTAATTTCTTCCAAGCACTTGTGTTAGAAGACTATGGATTCAATCAAGGATCTACCTTCCACAAGAGGGACCTTGCACAAGAAAAGCCCCACTCATGAAAGTCCCCTTCCCCCACACATAACAGCAGACCAGCCCCTGTTCAGTAGGGTCTGCTGACTCTCTCTGTGGCATTATCAGTAGCCTGGAGAGGTTGCTTTGAAAAGGAGGGGACAGGGAAGCTCCCACCACCAACATAGTTGATTCAGCATAAATCCAGACCCAACCCACTGAATCTGCATGCTCAACCACTGCGCAATCACTTTCATAATTCATTACAACATCATTATGCTAGATGTTTGCTTGTTCTAGTTGTTCCACAAGTGCTTACAAAACTCTTAGCAAAATGTCGGATCTTCTACTTTTTCTGTTAGCATTATGTTGGATACATTGTTTCTCTTATAATAATCTTTTTTAATGGCCATAACATCTAAGAACATATTTGGACACATTACTGCAGTGTATCAACCCCATAAAAGTCATGTAAACAGAATGCTGATCTTACTTGTAACAGGACGCAACAAATGGCATCAAAGCTAATGAAGTTAGAATTTCCAGTGAGGTAATTTAAAATTGCCCAGTTGGATGGATGGATTTTACTCCCTGTGGGAAAGGCTCATTCATAATTTTATTATATTGACCAAGTGCTTACATGCTTTTTAATCACTCAATATTCACAATAAACTGGTTTAATATTGCTTTCCGCTAAAAGAGATTTTGCTCCTTGCAGAGTAAAGGAAATAAATTGTTCTGAGGTCACTAAATACAAAGAAATGGTCTTGCAAGATGAAGTCTAATTATCAAAGATAAAATTCTGTATGCAACAAAAAATTAATTTAAACAGCAGGGTACTCCAATTTATTACACAAAAACACAAAAAGCACCTTCATCTTGACCATTTAAAAAGTTTTAACTATTTTACTGTATTGGAAGTGTTTCTATCTTTAATTCTTCATCCAGGAAATCATGTGACTGCCTCCATATTGCAAGTAGGGTTTTTGAGGGGGTTTTCAACTGCTGCCACTTTTGAAACTTGGGGCAATTTGATGGCAATGGAAATCAAATTGCACCACAGTCACGAACCCCAATGTGTAATTTTAAGCCCATCACTTTTCTTGCTATTTCTCACTCATTGGCAGAGGAGGTAGAGCTGCAGGGAGCTCACTTGCCCTGTCCCCAGTCCCACCAGAAAGAACGCTCAGCTCCAACTAGCAGTGACCAGAGAGCACACTCTGGATTCTGCCATCAGCTAGTGGAGCGAGGGCCACTGGGAGGTTGCATCAAGCCAAGGGGGAGATCAACCTGGCTTATCCATTAGCCCTGGAAAGAGGCAACTGCAGGAGTTCACTTCCCCATCCTTACTAGAAAGAATGCTTGACACCAACTGAGAGTTACCCACCCATCAGCCAAAGGAACAACAGCCCAGTTCAAGCAAGAACTCCAAGGGAAGAGCAGCTTGGCCTGAAGTACATTAAATGCCCTGCTACAGATCACCACTTTGAACCAGCCCTGAAGAAATGATCCCATCTGCCACAACCCCACTTCCCTTGAGTATCTTGTCTTTCTGTTCTTAAGCCTGATGGAAGAGCCTCTCTCTCTTTCTCTCTGTTTTATTGATGTGAACCTTTCTGGGAGACTACAGTTGTCTAAAAACAGGATTTAAAATGCTGTAAATAAATATAAATTTCACCAAATAGTAGTGAAGCTCAAAAGATACGACTGCCCCTATGCACTGCAATAAACTCTTTCGAGACAAGGCAGGATTCGGATGTAATTAACTGCAATCCTAGGCATGTCTACTCAGAAGTAAGTCCTGCCGAGTTCTAGTTCAACCCAACTTACTCACAAATAGGAGCACAGCCTAAGACTGCAATCCTACAAACACCTTGGGGCAAATCCAGATATGGTTGGATACTTTGACCAACATCCAGGGCTCTGAAGCCCACCCCCAAATAACTCAAAGGATCCCCCAAAGAACAGGAGGTGATGGGGGCATCAGAGGCAAACTCTTTTTTATTCCAGTAATCATGACAGTTCTATGACTTAAGTGAGCTGACGGTGCAGAATTCCACGTGCTTACAGTATTCTTTTGCATCACAATTTTGTTGTTGCAGCTGTAACTTAGAAGCATTTGTAAAGTAGAGAATGGCAGCTGGAAATATATATTAGGATACAGTCAGTAAGAAGACTGGAAGCCTGTAAACTCAGGGCTGTCTGTTTATTCAATAGAGTGAAGAAGAAGCAAGCAGAGGCAATATTTACCTCCCCATCCTCCTGCCCTGCAAGATCATCTAAATGGACTTTTTAGCCCATCTAGTGAGGCATTTTGGTGGGAAGGAAGGATGGAAGGAATAGTAGAGTTGGAAGGGTCCATTAAGGCTACAGGGTCCAACCCCCTGCTGTTGGAGGAAACCAATTTACACCATCCCATTCAGATGACTGTCCAGTTTCTTTTTAATGTCTCTAGTGTAGGAGGCTAGAGGAGACTCAGAGATCATAGCCTAGTCTCTACTGTTTCCTCTCCTCCGTCCCTGCCCACCAGAACTCTCCTCCTCCTTCTCCGTCACTTTTCCACACCAGAGAGCAGTAGTATGTTTCTTTCTGGTTACAAAACAATGGAGGAGGAGCCTTGAATCTCCAGCTCCCCTTTCTGAGATCGGAGCATTGTTTCCCACCTCAGAAGGAAAAATTGCTACAATCCTTTTGTCCTTGTGATACTCGTCCAGGAACCACAAGGCTGCTTAGTTGTGTATATTTCAACTAAAGTACTACATGTGGCCCATAAGACCATTATGTGACACCACTGTATGTCTGCACCACTTGGGAAATCCCACTGAACTCAATAAATTCACAGCTAAGTGAATGTGCAGTGGTCAGCACAACAATAAATCCAATGAGCAACTGTTTGACTAGTGGTTGAAGTCATCAGCGGTGGTGTTGCAAACTATAAAAAGAACATAAACCATCAAGGCCAGAAGCTTACCGCCCAGTTTGGCCATTTCCCTTGTGGCATATTCTTCATCCACAAAGCTACCATTTCAAAAATAGAATTCCCAGAGATTTGTTCCATGTTCATGAGGTACAGGTTGGAAGGGAAATCTGCTTCTTGAATAAAAGATGTTCCATAATACATCATAGTTTCTTGGATGCTGTCATCAGTGGCTACTGTGCTCATAAATCTGTAAAACAGGAGAAAAACTATCTGTAATTTTGGTTTGTTAAACCAATTGCTAACAACATTGTTATTTACTTAAACCTACACCAGGATCACGGAACACTAGTTCTTTAATGTCTTGAACCTGGTAATTATTTAAATTTTATATGGCAAGGTATCTTCATGGCAAGTTTTCTCTTTTCCAGATTCCTATAATTTTGTATCAAGCTTATTAGATTGTGAGCCCGCAGGCACAGATGGTTTTTTTTTTCAATATCCATACCATATATAAGTAAATTTTACACACATTGTAGATACTTATTAAGGAGGAAGAGGAGAAGTTGGATTCCAGGATTCCCCCCTACCAGCAGGTGTGTTCCTTGAACAAAATTTCATTCAAAACTCTCTGTCCAACAGCAAGAATGGGAGGCAATTTTTGCCCACTCTTTGCAGTCTTATGCCCCTTTTCATGCTTTTCTAGAAGGTCTTCCCTCTGGAGCAGATTCTTGAGGAGCACAGAGGCATGCAAGGAGAGGGTTAATCAGCAAAGACTGCATAACCCCCATCACCCCCATTCCACCAGTAGCATTCTTCTGCTAGATCAGAATCTTTCACAGAGTTCCTCCATCCACAGATGCACTGTTATTATTATGTGGTTTAGAAACCTGTGGCTCTCTAGATATTATTGGTTTGCAAGTCCCACCAGCCCCATCCAGTTGGGACTGAGGGGGGTTATCCTCAAACCTATGGAGGGCCACAGTTTCCCCACCCTGACCAATTCCAAATGGCCCTCAAAGAAAGCAGTCCTGCCTGATCTCTATAGCATTGCTCCAGTGAATGACAAGGTCAGGAAAGGGGCACCTACTAATATTTTCAGGGTAGGTTTCCTAGGGTAGGTTGTGGCTTTTAACATCCTTTGGTAGTTAAGAAATACGTGACAGTGTTGCAGCATTCTTACCTGTATCTTCCAGGCTCACTGCTGAACTTATCCATGGTGTGTCGAAAACTGCGTACTATATCATGCATGCCAACTTGGGTGGTGGTGTAGTCATGATACAGTTCAGAATAGGCTGTGACTGTGCCCTTCAAGAACAATGAGATGTTCATAAATAATGAGCAGAAGGGGTATTTTCCAGATGCTTTGAACTCCCAGAAACCGCTACCAGCATGGCCAGTGTGCATGAATACTGGGAGATAAAGTCCAAAATATCGGAATATCTACTTTCTGCCATCCCCAAGGATAGAAGCACCATTCAGCTGCCATGGAAAGATTCTGGTTGGTTCTGCTGCCTTAGATCCATTTAACTGCAAATGTCACTTATTAAACCTTAGACCTTATGCATACAAAACATGGGCTGCACCACCAAGCTATGGGTCTTCTCTCCTTAGTGTTGCACAGGTGTTATTTTCTACAGTACACACATGCATTTCCTGTCCCGCCATGCTCTCTGAGTTTTTCAGGTTTCTGTGGCAATTCAACTGAAACCATGGTGGAAAGGCACTACTTAGCCCTGAATGACCCAGCCAACACTGATCCAGGTGCCATGCACCCTGATTTCACAAGCATTTACTGGATCTTCCAGATCAAAAGCATGACCTATTCTCTGATGCACTGGTAAGTTCACACTGTCTACTCCTGCCCAACCTAAACACTAACCAGAGGCCTGACAATTATAGTACTGATAAAAAGTTATATTACACTGGTAGAAAATGCAAGAAAACCTTATTTGTTTTAAGTGCACATCCCCTGCAAAAGCACAAGGCAAAAATGTTACCTGAGTTTGGGATTTATTCACTTCCGGTTCATCTCTTAGGTGTGTTGCTTCCAGAAGGTATTTAACAGTACTAACTGTGAATCCATCAATGCCTTTGCCAAGCCAAAACCTGATGACAGCCTAAATATATTTTAAAAAGAAAAAAAGAATGGCTTTGCTTATTTCCCAAACAACCACATTTATAGTAAATACAGTTCCCAACTTTGTCTAAACACATAAGTTGATGCTGTGATTTTGAAAGTTAGGAGTCCTACCAACTGTACCATATAGCCCCAGTGCTTATTGGGTCTTTTGTACATTAGTGGCTGTCTCATTCACTACATTGCTTTGTGGTATCTCTGCTCAGCCAATGACAGCTTTATGACCATTCCTTTAAATGAGTGGTGTCCTCCCCTTTAAAAAACAAATCCTTCTCACGAGAAATGTGCTCCTGTTTACAACATCATAAGCCAAGTCACATGGTAAAACTTTTCCTGGACTTGACCACATTAAGTTGCAAGAGCAAAAAGTGCCCTGTACATAGAAAATAAGCATATCAGGAACAAAAGGTGTTCAGAATACTTTAGCATACTGTTCCCTATGAGCAGGTAGTCTTTTTCATGGAGGAATAGTCAACATGCAGTTTCATCTGCCATACCAAGATGGAACAATCATATAATTCTTTCCTTTGACTTCCCTGACTTCTTGTTCCATCCTTATCTTAATTATGTTCTGAGATGCAGCATAGATATTTGAAAATGAATGCAATGTTGTTGGTAGGATTGTTAAAATTATCATTATTCCTTACTAGATTGTCACTTAGTATAACAATTAGCTTAAAGAAATAATATTGTTTGATGGGAAGGCTAACTACATTTCTTAAAGATTGGAATGACTGATACTTACATGCATCTCTTCCTGAACATTTGGGTTGCGAAAATTTAAATCTGGCTGTTCCTTTCCAAACTGATGAAAATAACATTGGTTTCTCATAACATCATACTGCCAACTGGAATTCCCAGGTATGCTCACCTGATGGCATAAGAAACACATCAGATCACTTAATCTTTAATCTGAAAGCTTCCTTAGCTTTCATATTATCCTAATGTATAATAATGGTTGTTCTCTCCTCCTTATGGACAAAGTGCCCCAGTTCATCATACTGAAATCCTATTGATTTCAATGGGAAGATAGGCACAAGCAATATTCTTGACACAAGACTGCTTCCCAAACTTGCAGGCCCATGTTGTGTTGTGCATCATCTGCCTGCAGAATCCTACAAATAGGATATGAGTGCATGAACACAATAGTTTCCTCCTGTAAAAAATCCCCAGTAATATTGCCACTGATACTTGAGGTAGCACATAGTCATCAGGACTAGCCTGTGATAGCCTTCTCCTCTATGAATCTGTTCAATCTTCTTTTAAAGCTGTCCACATTGGTAGCTTCACTGCATCTCATGAAAGTGAATTCCATAATTTAAATGAACACTGAGTGAAGTACTTCCTTTTATCTGTCCTGAATCTCCTACCAATCAGCTTTACAGGATGACCCCAAGTTCAAATATCATAGAGAGGGGCTTTGCCTTATTTCAAAGCTAAACCATGTCAGCTGTTTCTTCATAGCTAAGTTGTTCCAGCTCCTGGATCCTTTTAGTTGCCCTGTTCTGTACTTTTTCCAGCTCTATAATATCCTTTTTAAGGGTGATGACCAGCATTGTGCACAATATTCTCAGTCTGGTCACACTATAGATTTGTCTTAGGGCAGTATGATATTGGAAGTTTTATTTTCACTTCCTTTCCTAATTATGCCCACCATAGAATTTGCTATTTTCACAACAGCTGTACACTGGGTCAATAGTTTCCTTGGGCTGTCCACCACAACCCCAAAATCCCCTTCTTGGTCTGTCACTGCCAGCTCAGATTCTATCAGCTTATATTTGAAGTTGGTGTGGTTTTTTTTCTTTTTTTGCCCCAATGTGCATTACTACACACTTGCTTCAGTTGAACCAGGTTTGCCTCCCCCTCCACTTTCTCCACCCCATACATAATTTTGTAAACCTCTACCATGTCCCTCCTTACTCACTGTTTTTCTAGACTAACCAATCTCATCTGTTAAAACCTTTCCTCATGGGGAGCTGCTCCAACCCCTCAATCATTTTAGTGTCCTTTTTTGGATTTTTTTCAGTGCTGTAGTATCTTTTTTTAGGCCATTTGCTTATCCCTACTAGCAACAGCTACAAAACTGGGGTGGAGGGAATTTTACATACAAAATCCCCAGTCTGGAATCATCACCCAACTAGAACCCCCCAAATTCAGGTCTGCTTCATAATGGGATTTAACCTCAGCCACTAAGCAGCCTTCCTCCCAGACCCTCATTCATCCATTTCCCACTTGCTTTCCTTCAAAAGAGGAAGATTCATTTTATTTTTACCACAGCTTTCTACCAAAATGGCACTCAAGGTGGCTTACCATCTCTAGTAAAGCATGATAAAACAATGAGCAAATGCATTAAAACCAGGGCTTTTTTTGTCATAGAACGTACCGGAACAGTGTTCCGGCACCTTTTTTCCCAATGGATTTTACGAAGTGATTTTGAATCGTAGCAGATCAGCAGCAAACATCATTAACATAGTGCCTGCAGGCTGCTTTTGTGTCTGCTATCTGCTATCTGATAGTGAGGGTGCTGCTGTTCTGGGCTTGGGACACTGCTCAGCTTGGGATTGCTGTGTGTGGTTCCCGCACCTTTTTTTTTTTTTTTACAAAAAAAGCACTGATTAAAACACAAGTAAAAACAATTGAAAATACATCAAGAACAAGGAAAAATGGGCCTATTCACACACCACAAGGCTGCTCAAATAAAGCCACCTCTGCCTACGAGGTGAAGGCCAACAGAGCGATGGGAGCCAAGCCTCCCCCATGAGAGATAGCTACACCTGTGGAGCAGACACGCAGGAGGCCCTTGTGGAGAGTGAAAAGAAGTCACCCAAAGAGAGACTGCTGGGAGTGTACAATCAAATGAACATTTACAGTTTATTCAGACATACAAGAAAATACATGTGCATGTAGGCAGCTGCTGGAGGGACTACAAAGATGGGAGTACAAGAAACTGTTATAACCTACAAGTTACATGCACACTTTGGGGGAGGGGCAGGAATGACTAGGCAGTTTGCTAGAGGCACATAAAACAAAAGGGGATGAACACAATACAAAAGAGATCCACCTTCAAGAAAGGCAGATATTAGCATGTCTAAGGTGTAAAGGATAGGCCTTTCAGGACAGGGACATCAGCATAAATCTAACAAACAAATTTCTGAGGTGTATGTGGGAAGCAAGACCTGCACCATTGGTTGCCCGATCAGATCAGGAATCTATCTAAAGTCTAAAACTGTTCTTACAGTGTCCGGCTTTTAGCAGCCATATTGTGCTTCTTTTGTGCCGATACCCTCTTTCAGTTGGCCACCAAACAAGTCACTGAAGGTGGTGGTCTCAAAAGAAAGTCCTCCTCCAAAGCTCTTAAGAATCAGGAGTCTTTCCAGTAGCTTGGTCTCAGGCTGTACAGGGCCTGATAGGCCGTACCTAGCACTTTGGACTCAGCAGCTAGTGAAGCTGTGGTACACAGGACAGCTGCTTTCCCTCTGTGGTCAGCCCTAGTCAACAGCCTGGCTGCAGGTGAAGTCTCTTCAAGAGCAGCTCCAGGTAACTGGTAGCAAGGAAGCAAGGCCTTACCAGGTACTTCTTGACTAAACATGGTTGCCAAACATGCTCTGGAGCAAAATTATTTGTCTCGGAACATGGGGTGTGCAGCTTCCTTGCCAGTGGATTTAAATGCACATCCCATCGTCCCTGCCAAGGAATTATAATATAGAGCTTGCTCAGGGGGAACTTCTAGATAAGGAGAGGCCAGTAAGGTCTTCCTATCTCTGGTGCTCCCTCAGTCTCCTCACTCCCATCTAAAAGATGGTGGAAACTGAATGACAGGAATGGCTCTGATTGCAGATCATGCCTCGTGCATGCGAGATTTCTTGGAAATACTTGAAAGGGTTTTGGGAGATGGGGCGTTCTAAGCATTATTTGGGGCTCCTCAGAAAAAAAAGCGAATGGAGGCTGAGGCATGATTGGCTAAACTGCCATCAGAAGTCCCCAGTAGGGAAAAGTTCCCAGTAGGGAAATGGGCAAATCCTTCTGATGAGAAATCTTTCACTGCCTTTTCTTCTTATATGCCAGGCCAGAGCTTTCCTGCTTACCACAAACTTGTGAGATTTGGTTTGGGGTTATTGTTCTGTTCATTGTTGCTTGGGTCTGACTGTTTTGGTCTAGCAAACAGGCTGCTGAAATTCTTTCAGGGTGGCCATATGTATGGGAGATCTTTTACAGAGATCAATCCTGTGGGAAGACTGTTCCCTATTTTGAAGGGACTGTCAATCCAAGTCTGGTAGAAAGATGAAGAAACATCAGAAGGAAGAGTTGGGCCTTGCCTTGAAATTGCCCATCAACACTGGCTAGGTAAGCAAAATAAGGAGGCACAGATGTCAACAACTTCTACACTGTGGTAAGATATATTTTATTTCTATTTAAACTATACTACTTATATGGGTAAATGTATAAATACATATTCATTAGCACTGGGCTAAGCAATCTTTCTGTGCCTGTGGGCACATTTGGCAGTGTGAAAAATTGTCCCCGACACAACTACAAAATTGGTGCACTGAAGATGAAAGCATCAGTCTGCAGTGCTCTGTCAACTTCATTTCCTAAGAATTTCTCTGAGTCCCATATATGGAGCTGAGGCACTCCTGGGAAAAGAAGATGGCTACAGCTAGAGGGATCCCAATTTCCAGTAAGAATCTTTGCTATTTAACAAAAAATAAAATAAAATATAAAATAAAATAAAATAATATGACAAAGAATGGGGAAGGTAGCTTGGTGGGTGCCAAGCAAGGTGCCCAAGGACATAAAGGCACCACCCTACTCCCCTCTGCATTATCATACGCAGATTTGTGTCCTCTTTTTCCCTCTTTGTGGGCAACGCATTTCCTCTTTCTGGCAATTCATAACCGGCCTCCGTACTTGCACTGTCTACAACCTGTGAGCTGGTTTCATTTGTCCTCCATGTGTATACTGCATATATAGAAAGGGGTGCACAACCACCTCACTGGTTCTGCTCCCAGCATCTGTGCACTCTTCAGCCCCTCACTCCAACCTGTTTCTGGTGTTCAGTAGAACAAGAGAAAGGCAAAAGGGTTCACTTCTCTCTATGATCAGTAAGCCAGAGCAGGCCAGGGTCTGCAGAGAGAATCTGTGCACAGAGAGCAGGACATGCATGGTCTTTCCTTCCTGACATGTCACTGGATGCTGTGGGACTGGACAGAGGGGGACTGTGCTTTAGGGCTGATTCGCTGCTCTTGTTTGAATGGCTGCTCGATTTCTTTTACTTTGTGATTATTTTAATGTGATGTTGTTGCCATCAGGAGTGTCATTAATGAGTGGAAGATGGCCTGAAAATGTCTGAGTAAATGCTAAATACGAAAGCAAATCATATTGGGAAATTCCTTCTTGTTAGGGAAAGAGGATAGAACTCTGCTTAAGAACAACAAACATTTTCTGTCTCAGAGTAAACGGCTTTATCAGAAAGTCAGCCAAGTAAACAGTGGCCCAGTAGGAATGTCTACAACTCCCATAATTCCCAGCTGGCTTGGCCATTGGTCTGTTTAAGCTTGTTTTGTAAAACAGAGGTGCACATGGGTGTACCACAAAATTCAGGATAGAACATTAAACATAGAATTACTTTTCTGTAGAAAAGAAAAAAACTGCTTATGGTTAACCATTGGTCAAATCACAATGTGTGCTATGGTGCTGAACATACAAAAGGAAATATTATGGCAACATTGGGTCAGTGCTTTCAAAACCTGTCATTCCCGGCCTTTTCTCAAATTGTTCCAATCTCAAATTAAAATGTGGAAAATGAGAATTGTTCTCCTAGTGAAACCAGTTTCTGACACCTTTCTGTTATAGAAACAGAAAAGAATGATCTAACAATGAGTCGGCCTGTTGTATTCTGATGTCATAGTTGACAAGGAGAGGAGAAAGGTGTGATGAGGAGGCCCCCAGACTGGGATGCCCACTGAACAAGGGGTCTCTCACAGTGATCTGGTCATGTGAAATGCATCCTTTCCTGCCAACAGGTTTGTGCAAGACAGGGTGAAAGTAAGCAAGAAGCAACCATGTAAAGGATTGTGATTAAACGGATTAGGGGGTGGGGATGGAAATCAATCCTGTCTAAGAGTTCAATAACTATTAATTGTGACATTAATATTTGGTGAGTTAAATGTTTTACAAGGAACAGAAGTCCACCTCTCTTTTGCTTGCAAATCAGTGACATCAAACAAGGCCTGAAATGTTATGAATGACTAATAGGCTGATCCTAAATCCTTTACCAAGCAGCCATTCCCTCTGACTTGCTTCCAAGTAGGCATGCACAGGATTTCATTCCTAGTGTGCAGTCCTATGCATGCTTAACACAAAGCATATCCTGACTGACTGGGAATGCTGGGAGTCGCAATGCCTTCTTTTAAACCATGCAAAGGATTGCAATCAAGTGAAACTGTGTTTGAAGCAAACCATTTCTGGAGCATGGTACAACCCTGCAAAAGTGTATTTTGAAACTCATGCTTTACTGTTTTCATAACTTTTAGCTGAATTTGCTTTTACAATAGTTCAGTTTCATGCATTATACATATTATGAATACATGTTCCCTGATTATGAAAGACACTGATCACACAATATTAGAGGAAATGTCCTTCAGCAAGACTTACCTAAAGGGTGATGGACATTCAAAAGTAATATGGCAATCCAAGGTGCTAAGATATAATCAGAGATCCTTGGCAATAACAAGCTCCTTATTATAATTAAGAAAGAGGGATGTCATTTACATTTATTAAGAAGCAATACAAGGATGTGTACCATGTGTAGCCATCACAGAGTCTAACTCTCACTTAACAACTTGTGGTATTCTTCTGACCTCTCACTAAGAGAGGAGCATGTCATAACCAATGACACCCAGGAGCCACAGATGTCTTTCTATTCAATGCTTTATTTAAACTCTTCCATAGCTGGTAGAATTTCCCATTCACTCTGCAAAACAGAAGCTCAAAGCAAATTTGTAAAACCTAGAACAGAACCTATCCTTCATCCAGAACCTAAATTCCATGCATGTCCTACCCAACCCAATAGGCCTGTGTTTGAAACAGAATGTCTGGTTTAGCCTTCCTTCACCTGGTACACTCCATAAGTCTTGAATGAAACTCCCATCATCCCTAAGATAGAGGCATTTTGAACATGATGAGAGTAGTAATCAATTACATCTATAGAGCACCAGTTATATCCACCGTATTATTTACTTATTTATTTTTATTGCATTTGTTATTTTTATATCCTGCCTTTTTTCCTTCCAAGGAACTCAAGGCAGCTTATATAATTCTCCTTCTCCTCTCAATCTTATCCTCACAACAACCTTGTGAGGTTGGTTGGGCTGAGAGTCTATGACTGGCCTGAAGTCATCCAGTGAGCTCCATGGTGAGTGGGGATTAGAACCCAGAACCTCTGAATCCGAATCCCAATTCTGCACTCAACCCCAACACCACAACACTTCTCTTACAATCCTGTATCCTTTGTAACACACTTACATGTTATTCATTTTTATGCTTACAGAAGTCTGTACTCACCCAATTATTTGGTGGTGTTGTGCTTCCATTGACATGTGCACAGTCGTGCCAGATGTAATAATCTGTATATTTTCCAGTCCGATTGCGACTAAGCTGAAACCATTTGTGCTTGTCACTGGTATGGTTAGGAATTAGATCCATTATCACTTTTAAACCTACAAGTCAAGATGTAGAGAGCAGCATGTCAGATTGCACAGATGCATATTTTTCCTCAAAGGGAACTGACTTTTTTCAATTCTTTTAAAAGGACAGATGTACGATAGCAAATAGAAATACTAATGCTTGCCAATCACAGAGGTTTATTGCAAAAATTACAGATCTAGACTACATGAAGCACCAAGAGCTCTGCTGTACACTAAACAGTGATAATGGTAAAACATCCTGCAAAAAGGACCTGGTATTTAGTAAAATCTAAACTTTCTAGCTACCAAACTTTTCATGGAATCAGAAAAAATGTGGCTTGTATCCAGTATATTGCCCACAGAATGGGATATCCACCCACACCTTCTGGCCACAGTGCCTTTAAAGGCCATCATGAGCATTGGAAGCTCCTTGTACATGGCATGGGATGTGATGGCATGGGATGTGATTATCTGGATCCTTTTCAGTCCGGCTTCAGACCCGGGTACAGTACTGAATCTGCCTTGGTCGCCCTGTACGACGACCTGTGCAGGGAGAAGGACAGGGGGAGTACATCCCTGTTGGTTCTTCTGGACCTCTCGGCGGCTTTCGATACCATCGACCATGGTATCCTTCTGGATAGACTTGCGGGATTGGGGGTTGGAGGCACTGCTTTGCAGTGGTTCCGCTCCTATCTCGACGGTCGATTCCAGAAGGTAGTGCTGGGGGACCATGTCTCTACGTCATGGCAGCTATGCCATGGGGTACCACAGGGCTCCATTCTATCCCCTCTGCTATTTAACATCTATATGAAACCGCTGGGAGAGGTCATCAGGAGGTGTGGGCTGCGGAATCATCAATACGCTGATGATACCCAGCTTTACCTCTCATTCTCCACTAATCCAGGTGAGGCAGTGGCTGTGCTGAACCGGTGCTTGGCCGAGGTAAGGGAATGGATGAGGGCCAATAAACTGAAACTCAACCCAGACAAGACGGAGGTCCTGTTGGTTGGCGGATCGGGTTTTGGAGAGGGTGGATTTGACCTGGTCCTGAATGGTGCAACACTCCCTCTTAGGGATAAGGTCCGCAGCTTAGGTGTACTCCTCGACCCGGAGCTTTCTTTGGAAGCTCAGGTGACAGCGGTAGCGAGGAACGCCTTCCTTCAGCTTCGGCTGATTAATCAGCTGCGCCCCTACCTGGAATACGACTGCCTGGCGACGGTGACACACGCGCTGGTGACTTCCCGCCTAGACTTCTGTAACGCGCTTTACGTGGGGCTTCCCCTGAAGACAGTCCGAACACTTCAATTGGTGCAAAATAGAGCTGCCAGGTTGCTGACGGGGACGGGGCGTTATGCTCACATGACTCCAGTCCTCCATCAGCTTCACTGGCTTCCCATTGAAGCCCGGGCCCAATTCAAGGTGTTGATTATGACCTACAAAGCCCTAAACGGCTTGGGTCCTGGCTACCTGCACGAGCGCTTACGTCCGTATATGCCCGACCGCCCTTTGAGATCTGCGGGAGAGTCCCTTCTCCGGGAACCCTCCATGAAAGAAATTAGGAGAGTAAGTACCCGGAGGAGGGCTTTCTCTGCGGTGGCACCCAACCTATGGAATTCACTCCCCAAAGAGGTCCGCCTGGCACCGTCGTTACTGGTTTTTCGGCGCCAGCTAAAGACCTTTTTATTTAAACATCATTTCAATTGTTAAAACATATGATCTGGCCTGGGCAACTTCTTCTTCCTTCTCTTTCTCCTCCTATATTTTTATTTTATACTGATAATTTTAATTTTGTATTTGTAAATCAATGTATTTTTTGTATTGTTATATTTAATGGTAATTTATTATGTACTATTGTATTTCAATGTATTTTATCATGTTGTAAGCCGCCCCGAGGTTTCGGCAAGGGGCGGCATAGAAATGTTATAATAATAATAATAATAATAATAATAATAATAATAATAATAATAATCATCATCATCATCTGGGGCTTTTGAGGGAGTTGGCAGAAATTGCAGACAGTGATGTAATGATGCTTGGACTCGCAGCATTGAGGTCCTAGCCCAGTTGTTCCCAGTTGCAATGAAAATTATTTGGAGTTGTCTTGGTCTTGAATGGGTAATTGAGAGGTGAAGGTAAAACTGTGTTGATGGAGATCTCAACTGTTGGCATTTTTGGAATCTTCTAGTGGGAGTGACTCTGAGGACTGCCATAATGAGTGCCTGGATTTGAACCTTTACCACTGTGCCACCAATTGTAAACTTCTGCCTCCATGTGAGTGGAAGCACCTTTCATCCACTCATGCCAGGATCCTTAATGTCATCAAGGGTCCCTTTATATTAAGAGGGTATCATCGGCAAACCTGCTCAGGTTGAACACTGGATGCAATCTTAGTATCTGGAAGCACACAAAAGAGTAACAGGGGCACAATTCCTTTCAAGCAATGCCTACCTTTATCATGGATTGCTGCAACCAGGTTTTCAAAATCCTTCATTGTTCCAAACATTGGATCTATATCTTGGAAATCCTCTATTCCATACCCAAAGTCCTTTAAGGCAGATTTGTACACAGAGGTGATCCAGATTGTTTTTAGATTCAGATACTGGACATGATCAAGTTTTTCTTGGATACCTAGTAGGGAAAATACACATGTCCCCATTACCAAAGAAAAATCACAGTACTGGCAGAGGTAGTGTGGTTCCAAAGACTTTGGGTTCGATACACAGTCTGATTTCTGCAAGAGGACTGGATCTTTTTAAGGATTTCTTCTAGCCCCTAAACTAAGGGTGGCCTTAAGAGTAGGCCAGGGCACCTGCCAAGGGCCCACACCCCAGGAGGGTCTCTCTGACAAAAGGCTGTGGAAGCTGCTCATGTCTCTTCAGCATTTAAGCTGCTTGTTCACCAGCTTCTCATTCCGTCCCAGACAATAGTGGCTGTGAGAAGAAACAGCAAATGCCAATGCTTGCTTGCTCCCAGGCTCTCTGGGAGTGAGCAAGTGGTAGCCTGAGGAGGAGGAGGAGGAGGAGGAGGAGGAGGAACAAGAGCAGCTGCTGACCATGACAGTGAGAAGATCTACTTATTGCATGAGGAGGCCCATTGAAGGGGTCTTGCTCAAAGGGCCCCAGAAGCCTAGTGCTGGCACTGCCCCACCATGTTCTCAGTCTTCTGCATATTTTGCACTTTTTCCTGAGAGGTACTCAGGGAAGTAGAAAAATACGATTTATTTTTACACCTCATTTACAGGAGTATGCAATTTTGATAGCTGGTCGTCCTTTTATATTTTTTTAACAAGGCTAATAAGGGTGATTTGCTTTCCTTTTTTTTGACAAACACATATCCAGATTTCATGGCTACAGAAGTCCCAATCCAAAATCCCTGATTTTTGGTGCAAAAACAAACACACAAACAAACGGAGTGAATCAGTGATGGACACTGCAATGTGTTGCCAGGACACTACAGAAATCATGAAGTGTTAGCAATCTGTAGAAGAGAGGGAGGCAGTCAGGAAAGCTACAGCAAGGGTAAAATGGATCACAGTCAGCACAGAAGAGCTAAAGTGCTTATGCTAAAATGTCATCTGTGGACTGTCACTGGTGATCACCTTGATTTTAGGTTTAGAACTGTCTTTGCCCTCCCTACAATTATCCTTGTGAAACACTTCATGAAACACTTTGTCTGCTGAAGTTACAAATTGACAGGATTTGCAAAACAGGGCAAACCACCATGGGTAACTACTGTTAGTGGGCTGTTGTGTCATAAAAACCTGATCTACTTCCTGCATGGTGGCTTGTTTGTGGGTAGCAAGTGACCCTGACAACCCATGACTTGTTCGAGGGGTTGTTGTACCCACAGTGGTTTGCCACATTGTCTGAACTTGGGTGACTGATGCCATTGCAGCTACAGGGAAGCACAGAATGGCAGAATTGGAAGGGATCTGTAAGGCCATTGGGTCCAACAACCTGCTCAGTGTTCCCTGCTCCCTGCAAGATCAAATGGCAGCTATCCATACCATTCCCAAGTTGCAGTGGCTTTCAACCTACTATTTGAAAATGCTGTACCATAATTTGATTATTAATGTATTATGAAACTTAATGTAGAATTTTAGAATGATCTTATTTTAAAGGAATTATTTCTTATGAAATCCCTTATTCTAGCATTTCCTTGTCTCACAGAATGAGACATTTCTCCCCTATTTCAGAATAAAGTTGCAAAATACCTTTTGAAAAGTTCTGCATTAGACAATGATTCTGACTCAGTTTCATCCTATTCCACCTTGAGTATAATAGAAAAACTGGAGACACCCACCTTTCAGGTCGCCATTTCCATCCTTGTCAGTGTCCTTAAATGACCGTGGATAAATCTGGTATATTGGACTAGATTGCCACCAGCCAAGGCATTTGGGGGAAATCGCAATGATCGCAACTGTAGCCGCCACAAGCACCAGGGAGGAGGCAATGATCAACCAAAAGAGAATCTCTCTGGTGATTCTGTAGCGTGCCTGAGATGAAAACTGAATGAGGACCTCTTTAGGCATTCCCGCATAAGGTTGTACACCGGTCATTTCTAGTTTCATGTCAAGAGCACAATGGCTGGGAAACTCTTCAGACTCCTTTTCAGTCTCCTTTTCCTGTTCAGTCTCCTTTTCCTCCTGTTCTTCACTTTGAACAAACCCATGGTTTTCCAATCCTTTGCTGTTCAGCTCAATAGAGACTACCTTGTTTTCTTTGTCAACCATTTTTACTCAGGTCTGCCTTAAACCTTTCTGAAGACTTGCTGTAGCTAGAAGAAAGTGGGAAAATACTTTCAGCCAGTGAAATACCTCCAGTTGGTATCATTAATCCCTAGTTTATAAATAAACCAGACCAACCAGTCCAAAGTCTGACTTAGATTAAGAGCATCAAGTGCTCCAACCCTTTGAATCAAAGTCTTTTCTCCAGAGGGTGGTGAAATGTTGCAAGAGCACAAAGATCCAGCTTGTTCCAAGTAGACTTCAAAAGAATAAGTATCCAGCCTCAGGAATGGAAACGATTTTTGTTTTGTTTGCTGGCAGGGGTGCCTCTGCCTTTAACACTTACCTGTCAGGCTGAAGTTCAATACAAAAGGGTCCCAGCCATTGCAGCACGCCAACCCTGCTGGGGAAAGATGCATCCACTGAACGTGTTCTTCAAAATGGAGGCAACTAGGATGGCTACTTATTCATCATGGAAAAAATGGAAATACCTCATCCCCTCCCCTTCCAAAAGGATAATGAATGAGGATGTGTATTTGCATGAAATACACACATACTAATTGACTGCATAGATGTAAATTTAGAAATGAGTATAAATTTAAATAGAGTACAACTCATTCAAGTGTGTACTTGCCCAGGCTGCTGTTCAGGTCCAATGTTGGTGGGCCAGTTGAAGGCCCCTGCTCTGCCTTTCAAGGGTGAGGGTGGTTTTCTGACAGCTCTTCAAGTAGAAGACTGTCCTCAATAAAGGAGACAACATGACTACTCTAAGCAAGGTTGAGTAATACCAACCAGTTCAGCCCCAGTCATAGAATAATGCAAGTATAAAAGGACTCTATAAAAGCACCTTCTATGTTTTTAGAGCATTTCCCAAACAAATGGGAAGGAGACCTTTGTTCCAAGAGAAAGAGGGTGCTAACAGTTGGCAGAGTACTGGAGGCCCATGCTGTCCCTTCTTCTGTATCCTCTTTCTATGGAAAAAACATAGGTGACCATTTTCTCTATACAGAGAATGGGTTAGCAAAAAGGCTTGAGACCTGTTGAAGTGGAAGAAGAGATCTTTTGGGGAAGGACCAACACTCACAGGTAGTGCACATCCTCTCCATGCAGAAAGTTCCAGTTTCCATCTCTGCATCTCCAGTTAAGAACATAAGAATCTGGATCAGGTCAATCTTGCTGGATCAGGTCAAAGATCCATGAAGTCCAGTACTCCATACATACAGGGCAAACCAGCTGGGTGCAAGACCTCCTGCAAGCTACTGAGCAACTGGTGTATGCAAGCATGCCACCACTGCTAAAGGAGGGAGCACTCAGCCAGGACATCTAGTAGCCACTGATAGCCACCTCCCTCATGAATCTGTCCAATCCCCTTTTAAAGCCACCCAGATTGGTGGCCATCACTACTTCCTGCAGCAGCAAATTCCATAGTCTGACTATATGCTGTGTGAAGTACTTCCTTTTATCTGTTCTCAACCTCCCATCATTTGGCTTCATGGGATGACCCAGTTTGAGTGTTATGGGAGGGGGAGACAAATATCTCACTCTCCACTCCATGCATAAACACCTCTGTCATGTCTCCCCTGATTCACCTTTCTTCTAAGCTGAACAGTCCCAGTTGTCATAGCTGCTCCACACAGGGGAGTTGCTTCGGTCTCTTGATCATTTTCATTGCCTTTCTCTGTGCTTAAAAGGGACCAGCTGGCTTGTATTGGAAGGAGCTCTGTCCAGGAGCCTGGAGTCAGGGTAGACAATGTTAGGTTACAAAGATGGAGAATCTGACCTTAGGAGATATTTGTGTGTGTCCCTGCTTGTTGTATTCTAGCACATCAGGGAGGGGGCTACACTAAACACCTCTCTCTGCTAATTTATTACTCGTGCATGCAGGGAAAGTCTGCTGGGGGTGTCACATATGAAATAGTTCTAAGGTTCTGTTTAGGCTTATTACTCAACTGAGTAAAGGGCATCTGTGTCTCTGAATGTTCTGATCAGTGTATTAGCTCTTTTATGGTATCATAATAACATCACTTGCCAGTAAATAGCTGGTCACATTTTACTGCCTCCCTTTTTCCCAAGAAATCTTCAAGTCTTGATTTGTTTGAAAAGGAAAGCCAATAAACCCATCAGACAAGGAAGCAGCCTTGGCTAGAACTCTTCTCAATATTCTAGCTTTTATTTATAGATTCATAGATTTATAGAACAGCAGGGCTGAAAGGAGCTAAGGAGGCCATTGGTTGCAACCCTCTGCTGGTGCAGGATGCCAAGTCACACCAACCTACTCAGATGACTTGAATGCCAGTTTGTCTTGAATGTCTCCAGGTGGCAGAGCCCACAACCTCTCTTGGCAACTGGTTCCACTGTCATATTGCTCTGTTAGGTTTTTCCTGGTGTGTAGCCTGAATCTGGTGTGCCGCAGTTTAAGTTCATTGTCCTATACTCAAGGAGGAAGGAAAAGACCTCACTCATCCCTGTGACAGCCTTTGAGGTACTCATAGAATACTAACATATCCCCTTATAGTCTTCTCTTCTTGAGGCTAAACAAGCCCTGTGCTCTCAGCCTCTCAACACAGGGCTTAGTTTCTAGACTCTGGAGCATCTTTGTTGTCCTCTCTGACCCTTTCTAGTTTTTCTGAATTTTTTAAAAACCTGTGTACCCAGAACTGAACACATTATTCCAGATAAGGGTCTATCTAATGCAAAATAAAGGGAAATTAGAAGTGATGCTTTTATTTATGCATCCCAAAATAGTATTTGCCCTTTTTGCTGTAGCATAGCATTGTTGGCTCATATTTAGCTTGTTGTCCACAACAATTCTAAGGTATTTTGCTTCTTAAGTGCTATTGAGACAAGTATTTTTCATCTTGTGATGATGCATTTGTTCTTTTTCCCTAGGTGGAGAACGTGGCATTTGTCCCTGTTGAACCACGGGAGGTGGTTGAAGCCCCATCAGTGAGGGTATTCAAGGTTAGGCTACACATGTACATGGTAGGCATGTTGTGAGTGGAGCTGGCTAGAGCTGGGGGTCAGACTACATGGCCTGGGAGGTCCCTTCTGACTCACTCTGTTTCTATGTTTCTAATTTCATTCTGTTGCTTTCTGCCTAGTGTTACAGCTTGTCTGGGTCACCCTGGATCTTCTGTCTTCTGGAGTGTTAGCTATTCCACCCAGTTTTGTGTCAAATTTAATTATTATTCCCTGAACTTCCTCATCTAGATCATTAATAAAGATGTTGAAGAGCACTAGTCCCAGGACTGAGCCTTCTGGCACTCCACTTGTTCTCTCTCTCCAGCTTGAGAAGGTGCCATTGATGAACACCCTCTGTGACTGATTTTGTAGCCAGTTGTGGATCCACCTAATAGTAGTTCTGTCAAGCTAGTTTATCAGGATTTCATGGGACGCTTTGTTGGATGCTTTGCTGAAGTTGCAAGCCGTCTAGAGAATGTTGTAAGCCATCCAGAGATGGAAGTAATGGATGGCATACAAAATTGAGGGGGGGGGGGGGGAGAGAGAGAGAGAGAGAGAGAGAGAGAGAGAGAGAGAGAGAGACCCCAACCCATGTTGGTTTCTGTTCATCACTGGATTTTCTTCAAGGTGCTTGCAGACTGATTTTTTAAAATAATTTACTCCTGTATTTTCCCAGAGACTGACTGGTCTATAGTTCCCCAATTTGTCTTTTTTCACTTTCTTGTAGATGCAGACAACACCAGCTCTTCTCCAGTTGTCTGGTATTACCCTGTTTTCCAAGAGGTTCAGAGAGTTCTTGCACAAGCTCCTTTATGACTCCAGGATGGAGCTCAACAGGTCCTGGAGTTTTGAATGCATCTAGCTCTTCAAGGTGCTCCTTGACCAATGACTGATCTTAGGCTGCCATCCTTCCCTTTCATTTTGTGTCTCCTCCTCCGTAGGCAGGTTGTATTTTTTCTTGTGGGGGAAAACCTCTTCCTTTTCCATGACATCTGTTATCTTTTCTGCTGTCCACGTTGAGTTGTTGAACCCACCATTCTTTCATTTGTATTTTGTTTTGGATGTAACTGAAGGTGGCTTTCCTGTTGTTTTTAGCAAGCCTTGCTAGCCTCAGTTCATACCCTGCTTTGGCCTTCCTGACTCCATCCCTGCAAGTCTTTCCTGTCTATTTATACTCTTCTTTTGAGGCCTGACCTCCCTTCCACTTCCTGTAGATGTCTTTTTTTGCTTTCAAGTTGTCATTTAGGAAGAATGTTTTTAATATTCATCAAGAATATCCCTCTTCTGCAGTCTGAAGAGAGTGCAGGTTACTCTCTTACCTTCTTCTAGGTACCTTATAAAAGCCACCTTTTGTAGCAGGTGCTTTTATAAGGCCCTTTACAGAATTGTGAGTTGGGAGAGATCTCAAAAGATCATCAAGTCCAACCCTGCTAGTACAGTACATCTGTTGTTACTTCATCTCAGACCAGCTAGAGGCACTGGTGGCAGAGCAGAATTCACTCTAAAAATCCAGCCTATTGGACTTAGTGGGACTTACTCCAGAGCAAGCACACATGATCACTGCAACACAGATTTTCTTCTAAATACTACCCACATGTGCAAAAGCCATGGACAGAACCCAACCAAAGGCAAACATATCAAGTCCCACTTGTTCCCAGTTTGGAAGCTATAAAACGTCCTTGCTACTTCTGCCAAAGATTCATCTGGTTAACTTAAGCATGCACTTACACACCCTCCCACCCCTCTGAACTATTCCACTCCACCTCTGGACTGCCCCCTCATTCTATTCTGCCCCAAACACCCAGTCGCAAACCCAGCCTCCCCTCTGCAGGCCAGCAGGATCTGCTTCCCTCCTTGAGACCATCGACACGCAAAGAGTGCCCTTTTGGTACCAGCCTTATCAATGATTACGAAATGGGCTATATTACTTAACTCAGGCAGCAGTTAAGGAAACTCAGACATGGCAACAGTAAGTCTTGTAGCACCTTCGAGCCTAATGAATTAGTTTGGCTTCAGCATTTCTGGACATTGTCCACTTCATCAGATACCAGAAAGTTTGTGTGGTGCAGTGGTTAGATTGCTGGTTGTGGGAAATCTGGCTTCCTGTCTCCCTTTGTGTGACTTTGGGACAGTCATGAACTCTCAGCTTAACCTATCTCACAGGGATGTTGTGAAGATATAAGGGAAAGGAGTGTGTAAGCTATCTTTGGGTTTCTTGAAGGGAAAAAAACAGAATACAATTAATAAAAATGAGTTTGTTAGCCTGTGAGGTACCAGTATGGCCTTCATCATTTTTGTGATAACAGACTAGCACAGGCAATACAGCCAATGAAAGATGATGGCTCTTAGACTATTCTACATGCACGCATACATGCAAGTATGCACACACATGGGGTGGACAACTTGCAACTCTTCAGATGTTTTGGCCTGCAACTTGCATCTGTTCCAGCCAACATAGTCAATGTTGCAGGATGATGGGAGTTGTAGGCCAAAACTTCTGAAGGGACACAAGTGGCCCAGCCCTGACAGGGGAATAAAAAAAAGCATTTGCAGCAGCATATTTAGCTGCCTCCAGTTTTCCTCATCTCTGCAGTGCCCAAGTATCTGCACACCTGCTCTGTGCTTATTCCTTTCTGTTCTGAGACTCCTGCTTCTTTGCATCCTTCATGCTTGAGATGCCTGGCTTGCCTTGGTTTATGAACTTCTCATAGGAAGGGTGCTAGAGTGATTACAGCATCCAACTGGGGTGATTCCCACTCTTAGGCCAGTCACGGTCTCTCAGCTGCACCAAGCTCATGGGGTTGTTACAAGGCTAGAATGGGGTCAGGGATAACCCTGAATGCCAGTTCAGTGGAGCTTTATGGCCAATTTGCTTCCAGGTTCACCCTTTTAAATGGTCAGCAAATTAACAGTGCATTAAGATCCATGTTTGAGCAGAGATTTCTGCATTTGATGCTCATTTTTTTTTTGGTCAGACTCTGGATGGAATGGGATAAACTTTCCCCCAGACCAGGCCAGTAAAGACAAAGCATGCACAGTAGCAAGGAAATGCTGTTTGATGGGTCGTGGGGGACCCACAACAGAATGCCTGGAATCCTGAACAGAGGCTGTTCCACCCTTTATTGACCGCTCCCACTTAATCATTTTTAAACTGTTTCCTCCCTTTCTTCAATCCTTCTTTGCATACGCTAGCATTGTCCAAGCAGCTGCTTCCCAGATATTTGGCCTACAACTCTCAGCATTCCTGATCACTGGCCATGCTGACTGGGGCTGATAATTGGAGTCTAAAACATCCGAACGGCACCTGGTTGAGGCAGGCAGGCTCTGCCCCAGCTGCCCTCAGTGACATCAGGGCAGTTCAGCCGGACAGGACTGCTCTCAGGATACAAAATAAAATGGCTTAACTGCTGAATCAGAATCATACAGTTGGAAGGGGCCTAGAAGACCCTCAAGTCCAAACCCCTGCTCAGTGCAGGGCTCCAGTCTCCTCTCCAGAGTCTAACCAGGCCTAACCTTGCTTAGCTTTCAAATTTAGACAGAATCAGGCACTTCAAGCTATATACTGAGTAGGGGTAGAGGACATAGAATGGCTTTCCCAAATGACTTTCAAATAACTTGAGTTATGGTCCACTTTTTACTAAAAATGGCATTCAAAGCACCTTACAGAAGTATATTAAAATAGCATAATAATAATCACAAGGAACACATAATTATAAAAACACCACCCAAGCCACAGACCCACTTACAGACCAACAGCCTTCTTGAATAAAGCAGAGGGGAAATAAACAATTAGCTTACAGTTAAGGGCCCTGCTTATGATCCATCTTAGTCCAGTTGCCATTTTTGAGGATTGGAGTGGCTCCCCACTTCCCCAGGCCATGTTTCCCAGAGACCTGAAGCCTATGGTGCAGTTCACTTGCTTGAGCCATCTGGAATCATTTCTGGGCTGCTTTGCAAGCTGCTCTCTTTCAGTGTGTTCCCCTGCTTCATTTGCGGGCCACTGGGTGGATGGATGAGGCTCCTATGAGGCCCTGCTTTGCTTCCCCTCCTGCAATGCGGGAACAATCAAGTGGAACAAGCCTAAATGTCCCCTTTGCCTTCTTATCCCCCTTTTCTTTCTGGCAGGGCAGTTTATGCACTGTGGGAGCAGCAAGTTAAAGATGGAACAGGCACTGGTTGTTTATTTGGTTTATTTTTAATCAGTGCAATGCTTCTAACCACCTTTTTATTAAGCCACTTTAATATTTTTGGTTTTGGTTACGTGGAAGCATTTTTAATGGCAGGTATATAAAATGGCAAAGCACATTTATAAAGTTGGAATTGGAACATTCTAACTAAAGAGTTTGTAATATGCAGTTATATTGCTGCTTAGGGGCACAGCTTTTCCTTACTGGTTTTAACATGAATGGCCTTGAGAATGAGCGAGGCAGGATAAAAATGGTTGTTGGGCCAGAGAAACTGAAGACTGTAAAAGCTTGTTAGATTTAAGGTCCATCTAATTCAACAGCCAGCCTGCACCAGTGATAAACTAAATGCCTCAGAAATTCTCTGAGATTATAATTTTCCAGCTTTGGGTACCCGGCATTCAAATGCGACCTGCAGCAAAATACTGGCACTGTGAAATGCTCCTATTCAGGATGCCAGACAGCCATGTCCTCTTCCAGGACACTGCACTTCATTCCTCCTTGCCCTTAGGTTTTCAATTTTGCCCTGCTCCAACATTCATGTGAGCATTCCACAATCATTGAACATATACAATCTGTATTAGGATGTTACTTAGCTTCCCTTCCAAAGATTTGCTGGACTGCCACAAACCTTGGAGTTTCCCCAAGTCTGCCAATGGTGCCATTTTATACATTAGCCACTATTTTGACTAATAAAGATCCACCATGCAAGTTCAGTTGGGGCATATAGAATACTGAATATATGAATGTATCCTTTCTCAAATATGTTTAACATAGGACTGCCAAGGACATAGCTAACACACCTGTTAGACAGTGGGTGTGTGGGCAGCAGGCACAACCCCCCTCCTCGAGTGGTGCTTTTTGGAACACAGCCAGTAAATATATGCAATGCTGTTGCCCGAGTTCATAAAGATGCTTTAGATTTATCATCTCAGGAACCTGCTTAAGACTGTTGACCATGGCTTTGTGCTCATGTCAAACTCCAGTTCATTTATGAAATAGCACCTGCTGATAAACAAATCCTTTGGAGACCTCCATTTTTTTTTTTTTTTTTGCTAGTTGGAGAGAAAAAAGTAATTCCCCATCAAACCTTCAAAAGAAACTTAGTAATTATGGGACATTCCTTTTATAGAAAGGTTATTGGTTACACAGGAGGCAGAAGGTGAGGGCTTTCTTTAAAGCTTAGAACATAGTTTGACCTGAAGGTTATTTGCCAAAAACTTCAAGAAATGTCATCAGTTTAACAAAGCAAGGCTTCCTTTGCTGAAGTAATGCCAATTTTCCTTAGGGAAGAGCTTGTTCATATATGTATGCATAACAATTTTGAGATTGTGGTTGTGCTAAAAGGTTTGAAATTTCTTGGCAATGTAATTGCCTTAAAAGAAAAACCTAGTAGCATACCAGTTCCTCTGATCATAATATCAACAGGCTAATTGCAAAAATGTTACAATTTCACATAAAATGTTCAGGTGAATGACATGCAGTGCGAATCCTCCTTGCTCTCAGAACTATAGATTAGCCATGAACTCTCATGCATCAACTTTCTTCAACATTGCTTTTAAAATGCTCAATAATATTTCTTATCCACCTCATATCAATGAATTTCAGGACAAGTTACAATCAAGAATTCAAGAACATATAAAACAGTGATACACCATAAGGTATATAAAATCAGCTGCTGTAAATTGGAATTTTGCAATGGTCCATAAGACTCCAAAGTTTTGCTAACTAAGGTCCTAATCTGGTGCTGAAATTAGACTATCAGCACCAGCTAGATCTTGGGGTGGGAATTTTTGTAACTGGGTGAAAAAGCATGTCTGCACTAAGGCCTGATAAAATTTCCCTTCCTTTTACATTGACAACCACTGGTTATTTCCAATCTGTTTCTGGCTGTTGACCTCCTTAGTATACATTAGCATTAGTTGGCATATCTTTAGCAGTGGGCTCCATGAATTGATTTGTGACTTGCCCACCGCTTTTTGCACAAGAATTTTGCTTTAAGTTCCTCTATCAACTGGGTAAGTTCCACTTTAAAATCAGCTTCTTTATTTATTAGGGGCTTGGTTTGCACTATTTCTAAATGAAGATAACCACTCCTTCAGAGAATAGTTATTTTAGAAATTCCTAGATGTGTCCCTAAATTTGATGTGATTTCACTTAATTACTTCCCACCCAAGTATCCATGCTCCAGCAATTCAATTTGATCAATCCCAGAAGATGGTTTTCATTGAGTTTAATAAAGGGTGAATATTTAGACAAAAAAGTCCTACTGCTCCCAGCATTCCAGCAAAATGCCCCCCCCCCCAATTTAAACAGGCACAAGATTGCTCCCAGGGAAGTTTGAAAAGAAACTAAGGTTATCCCCATTAATGTGCATGAATTATCATCCCTGAGGAACAGAGAGGTATCATCAAATGATGTTTTCTAGGGTTACCATAGCCTGCAGTGAGTTTGACATGCACCTGGATAGGATAGCTGGTGCAGTATCATATATGTCGAGGTGAAAATACAGGAAACCTCAAGTATCCAGAGTCTCTCTTCCTCACTTCAACAGTAACAGTCAAACACTGAAACCCAAGTTCTCAAGGGGTATTGAGAACTATGCTGAACTATGGGTTTTAACAACTTTTTAAAACATTCAAACTTGTTAAAATCAACACCATGAATAAAAACCAAATAGGAACAGTTATGGTACAAGTAATGTTTATACTTATGAACAGACTGACATGCACCAGTTTCACAAATTTACAAACACTCCAGGCATCACAGAAAATGTTACAGCTTCTTTAAATGGAATAGGATAGAGGGTTTAAGTAAATAAGATCTTAAAAGAACTAACACTAGATGTTGAGGTGGTGCTTTACAGATCATAAAAACCACAAAACAGGAAAGTAGTTATAAAAATATGAGGAAGCTAAACAGTGACAGCAATGTTAATGGGGATAAATGAGTTTTCCACAATGCCAAAATGAAACATATTCAGACAAAGCAGCAAGACACCAATTTTTATTAGACCAATTTCTCATCCCTTTCAGGTTAATACAATTCCTTATATTGGAGGATTAGCCCAGGTCAAATATAAAGTTGACCTCACTTTAATATTCCTTTTTATATGTTAAGCACACAATACCATTCATTCATAGACTTCAAAACTGAAAGTTACAGTTGTGATATTGAGAGTTAAAGAATGCAAAAAGCAATAACCAATCAAAAGATGTACTTCAACACTATTGATCCTTTTTCCTATATTGGTCACCTTTGACATCCAAAGCAGAGCAAGTCAGATGAACAGAGATCAGACAGGGTGATCAGCTGAAATTAATGAAAGTGTGATGGCTGCCTGAAATTCAGACCAGTTGGCAGATGTTCCACAGGGCAACCAGAATCATTAGCAGCAAGTCATCACATGAATTTCAGCATATTCACCAAACCATTATAAATGAGGGAGAACATTTGCAGCACTGGTGACAAGGTCAGGGACAGGAAGAGAAACAATCCATCCTGATTGATACAGTGAACTACTAACCATGTAGACTTGTGCAACATGTCATCCTCCAGCTGTTTTGTCCTGCAACTCATATCATTGGCTATGTTGCCCATGGCTGCTGAAAATTATGGCCTACAAGTTGCTTAGCCCTGACGGAATCAAGTTTTGAGCTACCACCACACAGCTCCAAGCTTCTAAGGCTGTCTTCCCTTTGCAAACAACAGGCCTTACTTCTGAGTAACACAGCAGACTGAACTATTATTTGGTTGGTTCCTCTAATTCTTGAACAATAGAACACATTGTGCCCTGAGCCTCTGCATCAAGTTACTGGCAGTTTTAACACAGCAAGCAGTGGTGGGAGCAGGCATTAAGAAGAAAGTATTGATGTGGAAGTAAGCCAAGACTTAGCTTAAGATCATGTTTCAGTGGAATTGATGGTCTGCCAATAAAGCAAACAGACATCCGCCCTGCAGTTGGCTGAAAGCTGCTCTGTGGATGCAGATTAGTTGGGGCTATTTCAGTAATAAGAAAGCCCAGCTTCACTCCTAGGTAAAGCAACAACCTAGATACATCAAGGTATTTGTTGTAATCCCCTTTCGTTGACTTACTTGCGTAAGTCAGTACTATATAGGGTATAGCAGAGCAACAAAGCTTTAATTTAATGGTGCTGTTAGAAAAAGGTTCAGAGGAACTATTGTCAGCCATTATCAGAGCCTTAGGATCTATGTATTCCACACATTTTAAACTGTTTAAACTGCAAGTTTCACCAAGCCATTATTACAAGCCAATGACAATGAACCTTTAGTAAAGACTTTAGGTTACACTTCAAACCTGTCAAGGACCTTTTCTGCAAGATTCTGGCAACAAGACTGTAATTTTGAAAGGGCAAATATTTGACACAATTTACCTTGGCAAACAAATTAACCCCAGTGACATCCTTTCAAATCTGCTGGGATGGATCCAGAGTGTCCGCTTTTCAAGTGGTAGGTCGTCTTCTGTTCATGGAAGTGACCAGGGTTAGCAGAGGGTCCTGCTGGATTCCCCATTCTTTGCAAATCAGTTTGAGCCCAGGTGGAAAAAGGCAAAAACTGCTTTCTCCTACTCCAGTGAGCATCCAATGGGAAGTAGTCTACAGCCAAACTATTAAGTATACATACCAAATAAAACATTAGCTAACATTACCTACATTCAAGTTTTAGTGGTTGTTACAGACCAAACAAAAAGGAACAATGTATGTTCTCATGTATGGCCATATAAACTATGGAAAACAAGAATTAGGTATAAAAAGTAGACTTTGGCATCCAGCAAGTTTAGACAACTTATACAGGCACTTGCATTCTGAAGCTGATATAAACAGATCCAGCTCAGTAGTACACATGTCAATTACATCTCCTATGAAAAATATGCTGCAAGTAATGGCAATACTTCCATTGTTTTTCTTCTTCTTTAGAAACTTTTCAGTCCTGCAATTTTTTACTACCTGGAAGTAATAATTATTCTTATACTCAGTAGTTTGAAGAGCACCATAACATCTGAGAAATATTTAGTATTTTTTAACAGATGTCATAGTTTACCTTCTCATCAACATATTATGTACCAACACCTTCTGCTTGTTTCATCTGTAGCTCATTTTCTACCATCTTGGACCAAATGAATTTCAAATAGTGAGAAGTCTTAAGAACTTGTGACATATTCAGATCTGGGTGTTAATAATGTGCAATTGTCGTTTGGAATCAAATGTTGTAATCAGGGCCAAGTTCTTAAGATCTTGTAGGTCAAAGATCACATTAATATATACATCAAAATCAGTATTTACAATTATAGAAACAAATCATTTGTTTTGTCACTAATTCTTTCCCCATAAAATAGCGCTTCTCACTGGTTTAGCAATCCTTTATTGAAGATAACAAGTTGGTTATGTTCACTGTATTGTATGAAACATCACAATATCATACTGGGAAGGTACTATCAGTACAGGATTGGACCAGAGCAGACAGTCTGAACAATAAACCATTTTGCATTCTTCGTTCCCTAGCTTTTAACAACCCAAAAAAAAAAAAAAAAACCCAGTAGGGACAAATACCTGTTAACATCATCATTTAGAACACTTTAACTTACAAGGCTAAAATCTAATGAATAAATAAAATATATTGTGGCAATAATCCTCTCTAGACCCCCACCCCATCCCAAACAAATCAGATACACAATGAACCAAATGATTGGGAAAGCTGGCTATAGGCACCAGATCATAAGAGTGTACACTTGTGTATAGGGATGGGTGGGGGGGTACAGAAAAATACCATGAATTTTATTTCACACAAAACCAGTTGATGACTGTCGTTAGCTTAAACTACACACAAGGGTAATTACATCCTCGTTGAAACACAGTTTAAACAAATAGGAAAATGTTTACAAGGCATCCACAGCATGTAAATCATGTACAGATGGATACATTCATTGTTTCCCCTCCCCAATAGCTTTTATTTATTTATTTATTAGATAAATACTTTACTCTTCTCCACTTTCAGCATTAACTGGACTCAATACATGCACAACTCAAAAGAATTAAGAAAAAAATAAGGTTATTGCAAAAATAGAATTAAACTAAGAATCTTCAAGTACCTTACGTGACGGCCACTCTGTACCATGCCCATTGCTTATAAAATGAAAGGTCACTGAACCCATGAAAATATCTCTTAATATTTTCTTAGATTTAAAATAGATAATTTTAGCTGTATTTATAGTAATCTCAAAGTGATAATTTGAACTTTGTAAATAATGCAAACAATTAAAAATTATACCCATATTACACAAGACCTCTCTTTTAAGCTGGTAGAAATCAAAGGAAAAAACTATAGAAAACCACATTTAGAACAAAATCACAATTTACATTATAAAGGCAAATATTCAGCATTTAAAAAAAACTTGCAGCAATGAGTGAGATGTCAAAGCAAATTACAACTAACCATAAATTAAGTTGTTTGGTTTAAAAAGATTTCTTCTAGCAAGAGTTTAAGGATGTGTTATACACATGCGTAAAATTCTTATTGGTTTTAGATGCCTAAAATCTCCTTATATTATTGCCAAATACACTTTTATCTTAAGCAAGCAGTAGGCAACATATCACAATTTGGACACTGTAGGGAAAAACCTAACAGTCTGGTAATACAGATAAAACTGGAAAATTAAAAAGAAAATACACATCCTATAGCATATTGCCCAACTGAAATGACTTCCAAGCCCAGAGCTGCAAAAGCCTTCCATCTTGGTAAGGTGAAGTAAGTAAGTGTCTCATTACAATTACTTGCACTAAGTCGTGCTTGTATTCTATGTTTTGTTAAACCATAGTGTGTCTTCAGAGTACAACTACAATCCCATGGTACTTTATGTACATTTAGTGATGTGCTCCCAGCATTAATCCTTCCTTGGTTTTTAGGGCACAGGCTCCATAAAGATGTAACCAATACGCCCAAGGCTGGTAAAAATACTGTAGTACAGGCAATGCTAAGAGTGGCAATATCAGAAAACACATATATGAACAAATGATGTAAAATCCTAATAATTTCTTTCTGCCCATTTCACAAATGTTGGAAATCCACCAGAATTTTTCCCTTGTATTGAAGAAAAATGATTAAAAGTTTTTCCCCCATTTTTTTCAGATGCAAAAGCATTTTAGGAGGTCTGTAAGGCTACCACGGATCTTCTAGATCGCCAGCACCCTACAGAAAAAGAAGAGGGAAAGAGTTAGTTCTCTACTGACCTCCAAAAGGTATAATCCATTTTGTCCTGAATTGCAATACAGGAAAAATATGTTCCTATTGGAGAAAGTAAAAACAGGCACTTCTGGTTTTCACATTCAGATGAGGCTGTATGTTCAGAGACTTGAAAATGGTGGTCCCACAACATAATAGCAATAAAGAATATATTGCACAGAATACAAACAGCCTGAAACAGTGTCCAAGCAGATCTGCTAGCCAATCAGTTTAAAAATTTAGTAGCATGAGAGCAAAATTGGTTTTAAGTACTTCAAAGTGAATATTTTATAAATGTAAATGTGCCAAAAGTCACACCCAAAGAGGCAGAGAGGTAGGTTTCAAACACAGGCTATTTACATGTTTGTAGCTATCCATGCTATTGCTTATATATTTCAATGTGTATACAGTGAGGCAAAAACCTAATAAAGGCAGTAAATATTGCATGCATTGAAGTAAAATATATTGTTGATTGAATGAAAATTTGATTATAATGAACATGATCTCTCCTTATAGGTTATGAAATTCAACATATTGTTCTTGAACATTTACTCATACTTTATAGTTGCTCTGTTTGATGGAAGCTTATTCTACTCAAATGGCTTAAATAAATTCAATATGCATTCAAGTTATTCCACACATTTTTATTTGGTCTTAAACAATAACTCATGAACTAAACACTAATTATCAGTACATATTATCCACTGGATACATAGTGTTATATGTGCATCCTGAATACATTTTTAGAAAATTGAGTACAGGGAATATAGTCCAAATTACAGCCTAACATAACGCCATATATTTTAGTGACTAGCTTAACATGTCAACTTAAAGGGCTATGTATCTTTCACATGGACTGTTCACAAATCATATACAAACATGCATTATCTACATTACCATGTAAGTCAAAAATGTGTTATAAGCAAACTGTATTGCTGGATTAAGATGTCAATTTTAGGCTTTATCAAAATATAATGAAAATCACAAAGGTTATGTCTTCCACTGGTATGCATTTACAATTTGACATTCTTCTAGGATATCAAATTCCAGGGCAATGCCATTTAGACTTAAATCCACACAAACCTCTTTACCAATATCTAGGAACACAGGCGCGCTGCTCCCTGCCATGCATGCAGAGAACAAGCAGTGACAATGCTATTCAAGCTACAATTCATAATGGCCAAGTTTCTCATAAAGAACTCCCACATACACAAAATGCCTTTTATGCATGTAGCCAGCACATACAAAATGAAGAGAAAAACTAATTTACTAAGATGTGACAAATATGGAGAGACGAAGACATTATAATAACTAAACCATCAAGTCATCTGTGTAAAAAATGAAGGTATTACATCTTTTTATCACACTGTTCATTGCTCATCTCTGAATCTTCATTAGCACTCTGCTGGTGCTCACATTCTGCTCTGGGCTGGGTCCCTTGATCACTGGAGCCAAGACTGGAAACTGAAGTTGAGGCTGTAGCTGATTCACCAGAGCAATCTTCTCCCTGCATTTTAGCTAGCCTGTAACTAATCAGCACGTCCTCCAGGAGGTGGCGATAGTTCCCCCTATGAGTAATTCTCACTTGTCTGAGAGCTTCCACCAACTTTCCCTGTGTTCCACCTTCCGCAGCTTCGCCAGGGTCCTTATTTAAGATTCAAGACCCCAAAATGAATAGTTAAACTAGTGTGTATTTCTAAAATATTTAATACATTCAAAATATGAAAAATAGAAGGTTTATGCCCTAGAAATAAACTTTCAATCCATAAGTCTAGGCAAGAATTTTGACTGTTCTGATTAATATGATTACAGGAAATTTACAAATTAAGGAACCAGATCTTCATATTCTGCCCGCTGATGGACATGCATAGTGTTAATCAAATGAGTCGTAGATGAAAGGATACCAATTATAATTTGTAACTTTTCTGAGTTATACACACCTCTCATGTTTCAAAACAAAGCAAACCCACAAAAATCTGTGAACAGCTTAAGTAAAATGAGTTGCCATTTAAGTCTTTTATGTAAAGGATACTTTAGATGTAACTGAGTGATCCACATGCCAACTGAATTAATTCATGGAAATAATGTGTACTTCTATCAGCATGAATTCCAAGCTAAATCACCATACAAAAGGACAAATCTATCCAGAAATGCACATTACATTCTAAAAAGAAATCCCCAGAATTCAAGAAACATACGGCCAAAGGAAAACCTGCATCTAATTTCAAGTCTGCTGGAGGTTATGATTTTAAGGTGCTCCCTCTCACAGTACTAATACTTCAAGTTGACTCAATAAAGCTGAATGACATGAGATTCAGGACAGGAAATGAAAAAAGTACTTCAAACACAGTGCATAAACTATGGATTCTGTTACAAGATACAGCAGTGGCCATTAGTCAAAGGTTTTTAAAAGGACTATTAAAGGGATTAAACAAATTCAAGAGGGATAAGCTTCTCAATGGCTACTAGTCAGGACGACTACATACCACCTCCAGGATCAGAAGCAGTATCTCTGTACACAGATGCAGGGGAAAAACAATGGGACAAGATTATTGCCCTCATGTCCTGCTTGTGGGCTTCTCCTAGACATCTGGTTAGGCAAAGTGCAAAAACAGGATGATGTGCAAAACAGGATGATGGGCTAGATTGGTCAGATCCTGGAGGGCTCTTCATATGTACATTATGTTTGATTACCTGGGATTAGAAATACCAAGGACCACTGTTAACAAAAATAGCTAGTGGCCAGCAAAGAAGCCTGATGGCTTCCTTTCAATACAATAGACTAGTCTTCCAATACTACAGAGTATATGACAAAGGCTCTTCAGTAAACTAGCACTACACCTTATATTACTTTTCAAACACTAATACAAAACATGCTGGCACAAACCATGGGAACCAGCTGTTTAGTTTATTTTCTAATAAGAGTTTACCAAATTAGTACATATCATAAATGAAAAGAACAGAACTTGAAATTTTAAAACATCAAATGTGGGGAAAAAGAACAGATTCATGCATCTTTTCTGATATACATTTCTCTTGCCTCCACCAGCTGAAACTTCCTTGAGATTCAAGCTGTTACTCTTTAACGAAACAAACTATAAATCAATTCGGACCAAACAAAGCACAATAGAATTAGTCTTTGAGTTTAAATACAGAACAACCAACACAGACACAAAGAAAGGGGTTGTTTTATGGTAATTTTTATTTGTTCTTAATTTTTTGTTTAAAATGTTCATATTTTTAGTAAGAATATATAGCATTTTATTGTACTTTATTACACTGTTTTTATGTACTACTGAAAGTCACCGAGAGAGTTTCAGCTATTGGACACTCTAAAAATAAAATAATAGAGTCAGGTCTGATTTTAAACGCAAAAAGGGTTGCATGATGAGGAATACAAGACCTTCTGCCAACAGCTGGTCCCTGGAGTCCTCCCAAGCCACTTTCTTCCAGCCAAGCACTTTTTTAAAAATGTGGTGAAGAGAAAAGGGCTTCAGGAGAAAAACTGCTAGAAAGAGTTTTGCATGCCTCAATCACATAACCCTCTGGCTTGCAGTTCTCATGCTGTCATGGCCAGGTTGTCCTTAATATGCCTGTGAAGGGAGTGGGGAGACACCAAATTCTGAAACGCCATGTGTTTCAAAAGCACTTTTTACTGTTTTTCAAGTCTAATAAATAAAATAAACTGGTGCTGAACCACCACAGAAAGACAAGGGACGGTTCACTGTCCTATTTTGGGGGGCAAGGGGACCATACACTGTTCATGAACAACCTTCATTTTTTTCATAAGGCTTAAGTTAATTAAACCAGGAAAGTTCAAAGGAGAAGGACCATAGCTCAGTAACAAAGGGCATGCTTTGCATCCAGAAGTTCCTTAGTGCAGTCTGCGGCAGATTTAATTCCTTGCCAATTTAAGCATTATTCCTGTTGGAAAGGTAGAAGAGATATTTAAAGGAGCAGATACAGAATGCACATAGGAAGTTGCAGGGGAGAGCTGGTGACAGAGAAGTCTCATTCCACAAGCAGTATCCTTCTGTTGACAGGATAATAGTTTGGGATTCAGCTCAAACAAACAGACCCTGCAGAAAAAAAAGATTCTTGCCTGAATCCCAAGATAACTGCTGCCATTTATCATCAACATTAGTGAGATAGTTGGACCAATGATCTGAACCGGAATACTGTAGGTTCCTATGTCCCAAGGGGAGTAGAAAACAAGGGGATGTATACAAAGCTGCCCACGACTGCTTTCATTCCATGTGTGGCCACCACCAATTCCACTGCATAACCAATTCTAGCATTTCCGGAAACACTTATTTCTGGAACAGCTTGGGCCACTGGAGATCCCTTATGTGAACTCTATCAGCCTGCCCTGAGTTGCATGTGGAAGTGCAAAAGTTCTGTTCCACAATTGGTGGATGCTGCTTGTGGAACAGGATCAGCAGGAATTTGGCCCAACATGAAAAAGCAAATAAATACAAAAACAAGATGTGTCAAGCATTTAATTCCAACAAGAATAAAATATACTGTTCTAGGGTATTTTAACAATGGGTTCTTTTATAGATTCTTTGAAACCTACATCTGCCCAGCTGGGAAAAATAAGGCATTAATACCACCTGCTCACATGAATCGCTGATTCAAATATCAGAGGCCTGAAGTTTCTTCTAGTCTTAGGATGATTCAGCAAACTACATTATACATTTATTTTGCATCTTATGAGCTCTCCATTTTCTAATAGTAATTTCTAATAGGAAATTAAATTTGTAGAGCTTCAGAAAGTATTCACACCCCAAAATTAGGAGAAGTGTCAGAATGCACAAAAGCAAATCTATAAACATGTGGTCCAGAAAAAAGATCAGATTTCTCTAATCTGGCTTTACTTCACCTATTAGATCAAATTTTATGTATTTATGAATTTAAAACTTTTTTAGACTGGTGTTGAACCACCACAGAAGTCTCAGGATGACTTACCGAAGTCCCAGGATGGTTTAACAATAAGACAAATATGTCATTGGTATTTGGATTAGTTTGACAATTGGACTTAATAATATCACTTGTGAATACAGATTAGTTCATTTTTTACAATGGAAAACTATTCACAAAATATATGCATACTTATATGAACTCATGTCATTTCTTATTTTGCAGACAAACTATGCCCTTGTTGCATATTATCCATTTCTGAAATGCCACAAGAAGCATTCTGAGTACTGCAGGCAACCCAGGCTACATTTTCAACATTGAGAAGTCATATTTTAGAAAAGGCCAATCATGAGCCAAAATGTTAAGACTGATGTAAAGAACCCACCCTCATTATATTACATACTCAAATAGCAGATATACATATTAGATAAGCCACTTAAAATTCATACAGCAGTTTAAATTTTAAAGAATTTTGAAGGAACTTGGAAACCTAAACGCTCTGTTTCCATCTGGCCTTATGGCTGGCAAAAGACAACAGCATAGAAAAATTCAGCAAGCTTATACTAGACACAGGCAATAGAATCTGAAGATACTCTAGGGACCCAAAATGCCACTGAGTAAATCTGAGTCTACATTAGAAGTAAACCACTACTGCTGCTTCATAATTCAGTTGCAGAATACACATTTTGCATGCAGGAAGTCCCAGGATCAATTCCTTACATGTCCAGGTGGCACTTAGCAAGCATGGAGTGCTGCTGCCCATCAGTGAAGAGAAACCAAGCTAAACGGACCAATGGTCTGTCCTGGTATATGGTGGCTTGGAGGAAAGCAAAAAGTAGTTCCTATCTATCTCTTATACTAATATTACCTAGGACGGTGCAGAGAAACATAAGCTTCTGATGCAGTCCATCCTTTATCCTGAAGGGGAAATCTACATACATGCAATCCTGGCACACATGACTATATTTCATGTGTTAGTGTCAAACACCACATTCACATGTGATAATATACATTATGTTTTTGATAGTATATAGGTAAATATGACTGGTTAATAGTATTTCAAGTATAGGTATTCCAAATACACTGATCAGATGTTAATACTAAGTTGCAAGTGATGTTTTAAACATTAACCTTAGGAGTGTTTATTTCAATACAGTTCCTGTACTCTTGCAACATTTTAATTAAGCTGTTCACACACTAACACACATTTTACAAGCCAATTTTCAAAACAGACACAAACCTTCAACTCAGATTATCATCCACTCTATGTTATAGGCATTTACAGTACAGATGTGTACATGAGAAATGATTTGATGGAACACGACAGCTATGAAAAGACTGTCAATAAAAAAAGCATACAGTCTACCAAGCTAACTTTGAATGTAGATTACTTTGCTCATATTCTCTACAGTTGTGGCTTGAAAGTCACATTTCACAATCGCACAGTAATGTTAACTTAGGGCACAATCCTAACATGCTTAGAAAGACAAAAGCGCCACAACTTCCAGCAAGTCCCAGCCAACACAGCTGGCATAATACACACTTTTGTAAATGTCTAAACTTGCATAGGATTGCACCTTTACTATAAAAGCATAGCTTTGACTATCAGGGGAACACGCTGAGCTTTGGAAATTGATGCAGGCTATGTGCATATTGGCTCACTTGGCTTAATATGAAAGGAATGCAGCCCACTCAAATCAGGTGCCCACAACAGATTTTATATGATCTGTCAAGGCTAAAAATTCAGATTATGTGATGCTACAAATCACTGTAGATTACAACAGAGCTTGCTAGGATTCTGCTAACCACACATTGATTCTATAATCTTTAATACAACCTTCACCTTAGCTTCGGGCAATAAGACACTTCTGATTATTGCAGACCCACACACCAGTCATGCTGCTAGGTATGCTATTAACAAGCCTAGGGAGTGTATTTTAAGTTTAAGTAATTGTAATCATAGAGGTGTGATTAAGGTTACACTTGATATAGTTGAACTGGTTTTTAAAACTGACAGCTGGACTACCAGTAGAAAGATATCTGTTCAGAATTTACACATTTATACCACAACTTCTTCAAATTCCCTTCAAACTATCTTCAGCAGAAACCAGAATTTTGTCATTTATAAACAGCTCCCTCTTATTATATATTGTCCTGTTTGTCTGTCTACTAAGCAGCATAGCATAACAAATGAAACTGCCTCCACCAGAAAGGCAAATAAGAAATCAGGTACATACATATCTGGTAAAGGGACCAAGAACTCAATCAGCTTTAGCATTAGGAGGATATGTGATAAGACACAAGATGTTCTAGCAGTAGCTGTATAAAATATGTTTATGTCTTAATTAAAATTATTTACACAGATCATTAAGTAATGCTAGAAGCACTAGTCCCTCTTGTGCTCATGGTGAGCCCCACATGTGTAAACAGTGGGAGCAAAATTGGTAGTATTAGATACTGTCCATTTACCTGTAAACATAGAGCTATAGTATTCCCCTAAACTGAAATACTGTAGTTTACTTGCATCAATGTAAGCTAGCAATCAAATGTACAACTTACCCCATCATTCTCTCTGTGTGGGTTCAGCCTGTTATAAACAGCTTCAATAATATTTCGCCTGGAGAAAGATAACATTTTAAAGTTATGTTTTCAGTATTAATTTTCAAAGGCAGTACTTTAAGCCCAGAATCTGGCCTCCATCTGTTTGACCTCCATGGAAAACAGGAGGTGGCCTAGACTGACCTTCAGTCTGATCCAGAAGGCTGTTGTTAAGCACCCTGTTGGAAAGTCTGCACCATCCCCAAAGTACTCCCTGGCTGCAAAATGTAGGGCTGTCATCAGGGATACTTTAAAGGCTGCAGCTAGAGTCTGATGGTAGTACCTTAAGATTTTATAATTCTGGTAGCTTCTGAACATAGTTTCAAGTTGTACTTTAAAAACCCCTGATGTTGAGGTTTATGAGGTATAAAATGTAAAGATATATCTTTTTCAATTCCTAGCAGGAGAGACCAACTTGAAGTTTAGTACAGAGTAGGGAAATATGAATTCCATGAAGACTGGTCCAAATTAGTATGGTGATAATTTTAGAAATGTACTCCCACAATGCCAAACTTAGATGTTATAACTCTGAACAATACTAGAGCTCTACAACTATTAGCACTTTATTTAAGAATTATGTTTGGATAGTTTCGATTGCTGCATGGAAAGTCTGAAACTCACTACTACTAGTAGTATGATAATAGAATGAAGTTCTATGGTGTAGAATGGACTCAATATCTAGAATGGGATGTGCAGTGAAGAGCAGCCTTCAACTTTAATGTTTATTTTTCTGGACCTCTGGAGATTTTGTTTGCTTGTTTTATTAGATTTATATCCCACCTGATTAACTAAAATTGTTCTCCTACATCCTGGCATGGATATTATTATTACACTGAATTTATCCCCCCCCCCCACCACCCACTTTTCTTCTTGCAAGGAGTCCAAGATGGCTCACAAGGTTCTCCTTCCTCCCCATTTTATCTTCACAACAACCCTGTGAGCTACTTCAGGTGAAGAATTTGCGACTGGCCCAAAGTCACCCAGTGAGCTTCATGGCTGAGTGGGGTCTAGAATCCAGATCTCCAAGTCCAACACTCTAACCACCATGCCACATGGGTGCACACACACACACATGCTTTGCTAAGTAGTGACTAATAACTATGCAGTTTTAATTGTGCATAATCCACAATCCTGATATATTCAAGGCAGAGAAATAAGTACACAGAAGTCTGGTAGAATTTTTTTTTCCTACAGGAGGACCCCCTTATCCACTGGTTCAGATACCGTGTTTTCAGTTAACTGCAGTTGACTTCAGCCCAAAAGAGAAGCAGGAAAGTACCATAATGTGCCAAAGAGAAGCTGTAAAGTGTTTACAGTAAGTGAAGATTCTCGATTGAACAGGGAAAGAAAAAAATCATATGCTGAGGTAAGAACAAATGAAATTGTGAAGTGTATACAGTATAATATAGTGTTCACTTTTAACAGCAGTTTCAGATACTACTGGAGGGATTGGAACTGGTCCTGCTCAAAATCCTGCTGTATTTTATAACTCCTAAGTTAAAGGCAAAGATGCACAAGCAGAAGAAATTCTGGCAGTGGCACCATTTAGTAAACGTTGTGCAAAGGTAGCCCCAGCCCCTGACTGCCATCATCCTAGACCAGTGGTACTAATGCAAGTTGTAGTCCAAGAACATATGGAAGGCCATAAGTACCTCAGCTCTGTGCGAAAAGAAAACATGCTAGGGCATTGTGCGATATCTTGTACTAGCGCTATCTTGGCACTGCTGAAGGGATTGTGCAATGTCTTGTGATAACACACTTCTTGAGGCATTGTTTAGGAGATTATGCAATATTCTGCACAAACAGAACTACTATATGCTTCAGATTGTAATTCTCTCTGGTTGAGCAAGAATCATGTGCCAACTAAGAAAAAGCACCTTGGCACACAGAATGGCCTTCCAATTGCAGAATGGCACACTTGGTTCAAATGCCCTAGATATAAAATTACCACTAATGTTGGTACGAGATACAATCAAAAATTGGATAAAATCAGTTACAGCACTGCCAAGGTCATCAACTGCACCTAAAACTGGCACAACACTAAGGCTGTCATTAGATTGGAAAAGCTGACCAACTGTATACATTTAATTAGATCAAAAGAAGAAAGCACTTGCAGTAACAATTTTACTTACAAAATTCTGCAACTGGGGCATGCTTCTAATATATTTGACCCCATTTAGGACACAGTACTATAGACATTTAGACAGAAAAAGGCATCTGGCTGGAGGATGCTGGGAGTTACAGGACTTATTTCTGGCTAAGCATACAACAGAAGTGCACTTTTAAGTGATCAAACCAACTGACTTAACCATTGTACCACTTCTACAAGCAATGAAAGGAAAATCAGCAAAACCTACAAAGATTAAACCGCTCATGGCACAAAAACCAAAAGATTCCATTTCCTAGCAAAATGAGAGTTCATAAAATTTGAGTTAATCAGATGATATTGTATGATTAAACATGCTCTTCTTTACCAAAACCTGTATGATGACTATTCTCAGCTTCGATCTTGAAAGGGTTATTTTTACCATTTAGTATTTTATATAAATTTTATGTAACTAACAACCAATGGGTATCTTAAAACCCATGAAAACAGTTAATAAAAGCAAATTCAAATAGTGAACCAGCCTGAATCACTTTAAAGTAATGGTGGGGGAAATGTATGACTGAACACAGTCCCAGAATTCAGATTTCCACAGAATTACCACAGACATCTTAGGGTTCACTTTTAACTTGAACTCCAACACATCAGGTTTTATTATGTTTAACTCAGATTATATTTGAAGGACATTCTAGTTCCACATCTGCCATACTGAAATATAGTTCTACAAGGAAGCTGTATGAACTGTTTTTCCTATATAACCAGAATGGCTCTTTAGTTCACTGAGTACCCTTGAGCCCAGCCTTACTTTCCTACCACCATTCAGAGTAACAAATCTAAAATGCAACTCAGGACTTCTTTGTCAAAAGGGGAGGTTAAAAATATGCAACTCACAATGATGGCTGCTACAAGTCATACATTTACAGATGCTGCAGCAGCTAAATGCTTTAAAAATACAAAATACATTTACATATCAACATGGAAAACTAGGTTGCTTTCCATTCAGATGAGTTATAAACTCCATTTTTTCCAAAATGAATAACAGACTAAGCAAAAATCCAAACCATAAAGTGACAAATGATTTAACCATATATACTTTGTTTTACTAATAACAGAAGGCTTTAGTTAAGTCACATGTGTTCAACGTTTCATTTATTTTCTGTACTTACTTTCCAGCTAGGCCACCTCCTGGTGGTAAATTTGGGATATTCTCTGCAGACAAAATGCGCATAACATGAGCAAGATCTGGCATTCCTTCTTCACCCGACTTCTCCATAATTTCTAGTTAAGAAAGAATCCTCAAATTATTAAAACAAAGAAACAGAAAATTCCACATATCATAAGCAATGCATATGCATTAGGTATACATGCACTTAAAGCATACTTCTGTTTCATGCAAAAATTGGTAGTTGCATAAAAGCACATCAAGATGAAAAGCCAAGGATTCCTCCATTATGCTGACTCACACTAGATATTTGTCCTAGATTCCCTCTCTGCCACTTTTTGTCTAAGGGACTGAAACTATCAGATCAGCATTAGTTTCTCAATAGTTAGCCTAGCATCATCTCACAGAGATTATAGCAGGACAACTTCAACACACCTCTATATACTGTGGGACTATCTTTGCACATGCATTACTTTTAGGCACCATCTATTTGCATTTAACATAGTAAGCCTCACATATAAAGTTAAAAAACCCTCAAGCATTAAAATATCTGGAGAGTGTCTGTGCTAGCCTATCTGGGGGTGGGAGGGGGGAAGCTTGTGGTACCTTAAAGAATAACACACTTATTTTGGCATAAACTTTCATGCAAACAGAGGTAATATTGCATAATTATATAGTCAGATGAGGGGAAGAAGAGCAAAAAAAAATGATGCTTCTTTATCTTATTGGGGGAGTTAATGTCAACATGATTCTGTAATATAGATGGTTAAAACATGTCTGCTTACATAGCCAGAGCAATAGCAAGTGGACAGTTTCAGAACTTTGTCAGATCTCACACCTTATATGGAACATTCAACTTTATGCAGTGGCATTGCAATCATGATCTCCCCCAAATACACAAATGCATATACTTGATGCAGTAAATTCAGCAAGAAATATTCCATTTGCTGTGTTATCATGGAACTTCTGTTTACAGTTTATGTAAAGAATCAATCCTATGGTGCTTTTGATCCTAGCTACAGTATACAATCTCTGAACTTGAAGGTGTTTATTACACTGTGATCTTACACATTTTTTCACTAGGGCTTACTCCCTAGTAAGCTAATCTCACTATGTTCACTAGGCCTCTCTCCCTAGTAAAGTCAAGGATTGTGGCCTAAAATGGCATACTATAGTGACTAGATATTTTTTCCAAGAACAAAATTAAATTTGTTATCAATAGGGCTACATTGCTAGAAATATCACTGTTCAAAACATTTATACTTCTAAGTAAAATTATGTGCAATTGCTGTTTTCAAATATTCACTCAGTGGTTTGTTTTTTGTAACATTTGCTGCCCTTATTCAACAGTTCATGGAATATCTTATCCCTAACTGTAGAGCTATATCTTTTCATAATATTCTATCTGTGCAGGCTGATATGAAACCTAAATTGCCAAACACTGGCTGAATGATAGGCAGTTTATTCTTTAAACAGGACTTTCTTTTCTTATATCTTTTCTTCAACCTTTTCAAAAAGCCTTACTCATTTTCTCAAATTCCCTTTCTTCTGCTCCATATTTACACAGTTCTGACTTCCTCTCCTATTGCTACAAGACCTACCGTACATCTCAGTATCTTTGCATCATCCCAAGGAACATTCTCTAATCGATTAATGCTACTACTTATGCACAAACTCTAACAGAATGGTGCACTAACACTACTCCTGCTTCATGTAGTTGGCTGCTGAAAGGATTTATATTCAATGGAAGAAAAACATGATTTTAGAAGCAGTTTTCAGCTGGCTTTTTCTTCCTTTGTCCCTAAGATTTCTGGGTCAAGTGCCAACTTTTTGTTGTTGTTGTATTGTAGAAAATACCTTCAACAGAATACAACCATCAGTCTTGTAATGTGAAATCTTAGGATCAAATTATATTTTGAATGTAATTCATCTGCAGATTTCAAATTGCATTCTATTCGTACATTAATATCTCAGGTTCTATTCTGCAAGTCTAAAAATGGCATCAGTTAAAAGCAAGGCTGCTTGGGGGATGTTTTGCTTTTAGAGGGCATAGCCACACAACACATTTATTAAATAGTCACACAATTCAAGAGTTTGTTTTGCTTGTTTTTCCTGTCCCAATCCACTGCTCCCTGCCAAATTACAAATCTAAGATGACAAAAGAGCACTTAATATGCTTATTTGTACAGTGGATAAAGTTTAATATATATATAAAGATGTAAGTCAAGAGTGGATCAATCACACATCCTTTCACAAGTACCAATGATGATTGTCTGCTCTTTTTGAGAGTTTATTTCAAAGCATTTTCTCTTTAATATTCTTTTACTCATTTGTAAAAGTATTCTTGTCTAGTATTCTTTTAAGGCATAATCCTATGGGTTGCACTCTCACAAACTTGGAAGTTCCTGTATATCCAGTGCCCTGCTGGGCGGAGTCTGGGAGGGAGAAATTTAAAAAAACAAAACAAAAAGACAACTGTAGCTTTTTCTCTGCACAGGCACATAGCAATGGTGCTTCAGAGAGAGCAGGAAGGAGGCTAGAAAGGGCTCAGAATAGCTTGTATCCTGACTTCTCTGGTAAACCTCCATCCCTGCCCACTAGAACACTTTCTCCTTCTCTCAAGTTTGGTTTTTTGACCTCAGAAGCCAGCTCCACTATCCTATGGCTCCTCAGGGACCACAGGATTACTTCCTTATTCACTCAAAATGTTCAGAAACAGTGGTGATAGCAGTCCAAAATGTTCTCCAAGAGTAACAGTTCAGACTCAGTCTTTTCTGTCCCAAACCTGCTAAGATGAATTCTTGCTTAAACATAACAGATGGACTTAAATTCTCAATAGAATACTAGACTAGACAAAAATCAACAGGACTGGATAACTCATTTAACACATTCTCTTGTTACATCTAAAAAGCCAAAAGGTTATATTGCTCCACAAGAAATTTCTTGCTAAACTGATGCAAAATCACAAGTTGTTCATTTCTGCAACCAGAGTTCAAGCTGCTTATTAAGGAAACAATAGACATTTGTCAAAGGGCACAGTCAGAGTATTTATTGGGGTTCAGATAAATCTGGAAGTAAAAGCAAAGAATAAAGGAAAATAAGTCTGTTCTTCTGTAATCTCTTCTTTTTTTTTCTTTATATTCTTCTATTCTTGAAATAAAACTCCTTCAATACTCTAACTCTCAGCTCTTGTCAAGTATGTGTCACTTAAAGTTGTTACAATTCATCCAACGTACAGGACATTGAATGACTTGGGCAATTCCTGTAGGGAAAAAATCAAAAGCAGCACACATAGTATTGGAAAAAAAGATGGGTAACTTATTCCATTGAATATTTTGGCTTAATGTTACAAATGATCCCCTCTATAAACAAAAGCACCAGAGGTAATACAGAATATGTTCCCTGTACCAAACCAGACTATCATGAACCTTTGGTATGTTTTGAATGTGTCACAGCTTAAAATAGCAGTCAATCTAAAGGAATTTGCAGTCAATCTGATAACAATTACACAGTTTATTGCAGTTCCTTAACACAATTTCAGGTTAGGCTTTTAGGCACCTGGGGTAAAAACTGCTGCTTCTAGTGAAACGCTTAGATTAGGATATCAAATGTTGTATAGCAATGAGACTTTAAAAAGTCATTATTATTTTTTATTATTCTTTAACCTTTAATCTGTTCCTTCTAGATGTAGGTAAGCCTCAAATTGAGTTTACTGAGATAATTGGTGTAGTTTCAGGCATTTCATAGAATTGCTCTTCCAATAAATTCAGCCGTATCACCTGTACTGCTACACACTTGTACACTCTTGGACTAAGCAAGCACTGATTATACATATGACTGTAAGCACATTAAATGCCATGAACCTTTAGTCTGTTTTTAGCTACTAGGTATTGCAAAAAGCAATTTCAAAGTCAGGAAGCACTGTGTAACTGCCATTACACTTGGAGAAGGGATTAAAGAGTGAGCAATACAACACAGCATGGACTCTTACATGAGTCTAGATAACTACAAGCTGGACAAACGCAGCTTATTTGCTCACCTCAAGCCACTGAATGAACCCACTGTGAATGAGGCAAGGCCAACTGAAGTTCAAACATGTACAACCAAAAGGGTGTTTGCAAATCGAAAGGGAAATGTGCACCCATCCTCTTGTGAGCCTATTGGAGAAGTCAAGTTTCTAATAGCATTCTTGAGGTAAACTCGCTCAGCAGCTGTTGTTAGCTTTATCCCACATTGGCTGTCTTTACAACCACCCTCCTTTTCTTAATTGCATCCTCAAGTTTTGAATGCTGTCCTCAACAGAAACTTTATAAAAACTCAAACATAAACATTTCTAAACTCCACAAAACACTGCAAATTTAGTACTACTAGGATTTTTGTACAACTTAGCTATAAATTATGTAATATCTAAAGATTTTACAGCAGTTCTATGCACAATTTTCAGAGGCAAAATGCTTTTCTACTTCACAAAGGGTGGAAACTGGACACATTTAAGAATGGTTACAACCCCAATTCTTACATTGCCACTAAGTTTACAAACAGACTTTGTGCCTGGTAAGACTGAATTCATGCAATGAAACTTACCTTCAGATTTAGCTCCTGAATTCTTTATGCCACATAAACCATCCTGCCTAAACTTCTAAACTTGGCAGGTTATTGCAGTGTATTTTCCATTCTTCTGAAGATTAAGGAACCACACCTGAAGACAAGTAGGTTTTGGATGGAGATCTATTTTCATTGTATATCCAGCTGTGGAATTTTTTATTTTGCATATTATCTGTAAACATACCCTACACTAGACTCAGTAAATACTACAAAAAGTGAAATGCCTAAAGTGTTCCACTTTTGTAGGAGTACAACAATGCAAGAAGCCAAGCCAAGCCTTCCTTATATGCATAAACATTTGGCAAATATATCATTCAGTAAGTAGGAGGGCTGGTGGTAAGAGTTAAATGGCTGAAAGGTAAAAATTCCCAACAACAGATCACATGTATGAGAAGAAAATGAAGAAGCCTTGATAGTTAAAAGGGACATCTTAAAAGGGCACAGGCTCTTGTTTTTCAACTGTAAAAGAATGAGTCTTTCCTAGTCTGCCTCCCTTCCCCAAAACAAGACTGGGTAAAATTTATCACACAGGAATCTAGTATATCCACAAGAAATATAGCAGGTGGGGCAGATGTGCAAGACTGCAACTCCCATCATTCTCAAAGCTAGGAATGACAGCAGTTGCTATCTAGCACATTTAGAAAACACCAGGTTGAGGTATGCTGAATTAGATTCATCTGAGCAGATATAAAATTGGCTTGTACTTCCACGGCAGAGATCCTGTTTCAGGAAAGGACTGTATATCTGATGTAAGCCAGAACTCATTTGACTTAACTTAGATTAATAAAACCTTGTCCATCTGAACTATTAAGTATCCATAGGGTGGGCTAGTGCTTAAGAAAAGGTTTGCCTAAGGTTTAACATGAATAAACAAATCCACAATCTAGTGAAAATAGCAAGTAAGAACAGTAGGCTACATTTCATATTAAGCCACGCTAAAAGAATCTGCCCTATACTCACACACTCCACTCTCCCCCTGCATGGTCCACTTAGTTATAGCAAACTGTAAACTCCCTCTCCACTGACAACCATGTATTAAACAGGACTGTGTATACAGAAGCAGTGTTTACCTACAGGGTTTCAGCTTCTCCTATGCATGCAACTACACTCAGTGCATGGATGTCAGGAAACATGAGGCCAGAAAAATTACATGATGTCAAAAACAGAATAAAGGACATGGACATGGACAGTATGAGTTCAGGGATCTATGGTTTACTATTACAGCTGAACAAGTAAACAATGGTTTGTATCAGCCCTGCATACCAGGTTCAAACTATGGTTTATAATCCTGGTTTATAGAGGAAAGCTCAAACTACAATTTGTCAATTTGGTTAGAGTAACACAGACCTCATTCCTGAAGTACTGAACAAGGTTTGGTATTACGTAAAGTAGACCCATAGGGTGGATATGCAATCTTATTTTCTAACTGGTATGTCAATTGTTGTTGTTAGTCGTGAAGTCGTGTCCGACCCATCGCGACCCCATGGACAACATTCCTCCAGGCCTTCCTGTCCTTCACCATCCCCCGGAGTCCACTTAAGCTCACACCAACTGCTTCAGTGACTCCATCCAGCCACCTCATTCTCTGCTGTCCCCTTCTTCTTTTGCCATCTATTGTTCCCAGCATTGGTATGTCAATAAGCAAGGGTGTGTATATATATATGTGTGTGTGTGTGTGTGTGTGCGCGCGCGCGCGCATGTATCTGGTTCAGTGGCTGCTAGCATTTATGTACTAATTGTTCTAAAGTGATACAAAGATGTCGTGGCAAGTCATACAAAAACCACACTTAGTACACCAAAGAAGCTATGCTTAAGCAAAAGCTGGTTATGGAAGTAGGAGCTTCTGAACTCCTTGTTACCCTGCAAGAGCAGAACACATATGCAATTTGCTGCAGCTCATTCACGTCATTCTAAAGTTTGGTTTAACATGATATTTAAAAGAACATGCTTTATGATAGTGCTACAACTAGTAGCCTTTCTGTTAAGCTGTACAGAAGGGAAATGAGAGGGAGAACAAGGCCTTGCTAGCAGATCTGTTAAAAAAGGACTGATTTTCCCCAAACCTTCTTCCCTCCTTACTCTCCCATTAAGGTTTTAAGTCTGAAGGCAAGGACGATTCAACTGATTGCAGGTAAACCACTGTGGGAGCTCTTTCAGCTAGACAAATAAATATGTATTGTTCTTGTTGTTGAACTGTTCCAAGCACAACTTTTGTTGTGAGCTGGTCTTCTTACCCTTCTTCTTTCAAGCAAATTGGGGGAAAAGGCTTTTTAATTTAAGTCTTTATTTTGTTAAAGCTGATACCTAGGCTGGCTTTCTGATACACAGAATATTGCAGAACTCAGTAACAAAAGACAAGCAAATTAGGGAAATACAGCTTAAAGATACAAAGTTGATTCTTCCTCCCTTGCAAACCAAAAAGAGCTGATTCCACCTTCAAGATGGATCATGGTGCGTATGGACCAATTGCCTAGAACCGTTTCTTAACCTGACAGCCATATGATCAGACCAATGATGTCTGCCCTGACCCATCCTAGCTTGCTTACTAGAATTTCCTACTAAAGTTGAACCTGTCTGGTTCTCAGCAACTGTGTGCCCTTCTCTTGGAGTCTGCTGGGCTTTGCATTTCAACTTTGAGTACAGATCACCACGCTTCCACTTTTAAATCAGAATCCAAATCAACAACCTTTGAAGACTATATTACTGGACTGAAACAGTGGGTCCAATCCCTACAACCTTCACCTGCCAATCACTTTACTGTAGGGCAGACAAACTAGCCAATAACTTTCTTTAAAAGGACTATATCAATCAGATTAACATCTGCCAAGAAACAAAGTTAAGTCCACAGACCAGATGGCTGTGTGAGCAGAAAATTTCTTGAACTTGGAATAGTTAAGCAAAATAAATTCAAAAGTGAAGGGAAATACTGCAAGGTCAAAATATAGTGGAATTTTTATGTGTGTGTGTCCCTGTGTGTACATTCCTCATCCAGCTCTACTTTGGGAAAGGGCTGCTTCCTGCCTACAATTTTTGAGCAGTATGTCTCATCACGAATGGAGTATTAGTTGATCGCAAAAGAAGTGGCTAAGAAGCCTCACAAAGGGCATGGGAAGAGACAAAGCTGGTCTGTAGGAAATGAGACTATGGATCAACAAATGTGTAGGGCAAGTAGGGCTGAATTTCACACTGAATTTTGTTGAAAGTTTTCTAGTTTTCCTTTGATATTTCTGTTGTTTATTCAGTCAAGAATTTCAAAGCACCCAGGAAACACATAGTGATGGTATAAACAAAATGTTTAAAGAACTTATCTATCAAAATTAGCAACACTGGCTTGGAATATAGTTTCCAATTTCATCCCAAACACAAATTATATACTATTTGCTACGACACATACACTACAGCACAATGTAATTAAAACATACAATACTTTTATTGATAGCTGCAGTCTCCTCAAAAACAAATCACATTTAAGAGAAAAAAGTGCTTGCATTTTGCCATTCTTAGCACATCAATTTATTTATTAGATGTATATTCCACTTTTCTCCAGCAAACTCAAAGCAGCTTATATAATTCTCCTCCTGCTGCTCTCAAATTTGTCCCCACAACAACCACTCCATGAGGTAGGTGGGACTGAATGTGTGTGACCGGCCCAAAGTCACCCAAGATAGCTCACTCTTAACCACTACACCACACTGGTTCTTTAACGTCATCTATGCCCTGTTCTGAAATCTCTAGATAATATTAATGCAAAATAAATGATCCCTGTTAACCCATGAAGCAGGTGCTGTTATAAAGAGCTCTTCCTTCACTCCACATGACCATTATTCATCCTATTCCAAAACCTCTCAAAGGAAAGAATGAAACTGTTGCACCACACTATTGTAGCTAACAACCATATGCTATTTTGTACCCAATGAAGGATCGGGAAGTAAGCTTGAGAAGCTAATGAAAACATAGGAGTTTATAACAGAAAACACCAAGGACACTGTCAAGGGACATTTCTAAGAGCTGAGAGATTCACAAAGAAAACATTTAAATAGCAGATCACTTTTTCAAACTTACTGTGTAATAGGTTTAAGACACATTGAACAGTAGACTGAATCAAGGAAATAAAAGGAAAAAATTGGAAAGCCCAGCTACAGATTAGCCAAGCACATTACTGTTTACTAATAAAACTGGGCTAATGACACCAGGAGCATTTGCCTCTTCAGCAGCTACCTTACAGCATGAAAAGGAGGTACTGCTTCATGCTGGAGGAAAGGTGCAGTCAAGAAATACCTTACACTCGCTCTGAACAATGCAGACAGAATGCATACCAATATGAACATGGGCCATTTCAACCTATCCTTCTAAATAGACAGAAGGAAATTGACTTCATCTTGCAAGGAACTCAAGGCAGCTTACAAGATTTTCCTTCTGTTTTATCCTCATAACAACCCAATGAGCTAGGTTGAGTTGAAAGGCAGTCCATTCCCCATCTAACACTCTAGCCGCTAAGCCACAGGCATTAAGCAAGGTTTATTTAAGGGATGAATAACTTCACTGACCAAGTTCACACAACAAGCCAAAGCAACCCCCAGGTAGGACTGGCATAGTCATAATGGTGGACTGTATGTGCCACAACTCCTCAAGGATTAATAAACAGCAAGCTGTTGTGCAGTTAGAACTGGGTGAATTTGAGTACTCATTTTAAAATGATACAAGTTTCAAATACTTAACATCTACAAAGATGCCCTTGAAAAAATGACAGCAATTGCTGTTGAAGTCTCTATGATGAAAACGGTGGGACTTTACTGCTATTCGCTATTCCTTGCCATGTCTTGCAAATTAGTAAAAGCTGCAATAAGAGGTAGAAATAAATACAAATTTATAAAATTTATCCAAGTTGCAAAGTTCAGTTTTGCCTAGTACAGAATTTGCACAGTCCAGGCCCAGAAAGTTAAGGATTTAGGGATAGAGTAAAACAAATTGCACATGTCCAAACTGACAAATAAGTTCATGTTACAAGGAAGGCATCAATTGAAAATGCTGCTGTGCACATCTCATCTTTCTGTTATCAGCCTCATATACCAACTACTTGAGTTTAAATGGAGAGCCTATAACATTTCTCAAAACACCCAAAAAAAAAAAAAAAAACCCAAAACCAAACAAACAAGAAAAACAAAACCAGAATATTAACATTGTAGATCAAAAAGGCAAACCGGATAGCCCTGGATATGTGTGTAGAAATGTGCAGTCAGTAACTCCCTTCAAATAATATGCAAATTCTCAGGTATGCAATAGCTCAGAACTGTATGACCATGATACACAATTCAACATTGAAATATTAGTTGTCTTGTAGTTGTCTTATAAGTTGTCTTATCATTTTCACTGCAGTATATATCCACAGACTTATTGAAAGACCACATACAAGGGGCGTTCAATGTATTCTCGGTATCGGGTTGATTTGCTATTGATGTGGGTAATTTAATTATTTTATTAGCTAGACACTATCTGAGGGTATACATGCAAAATTTCAAATAAGTGTGATCATTAGTTCCCTAGTAATCCTCAGTGAAAAATGACCATAATGACTGATGCGACAATGCTGAAGAAAATCGAGCACCACACTGTGATTAAGTTCCTTACAAAACAAGGAAAAAGTCAAAAAATCATTTACGAAGAGATGGTGGCCATTTACCAGGACTCAGCACCTTCATTATCTACTGTTCAAAAGTGGTCAAGTGAATTTAAAAGGGGCAGAGAAAGCATTGAAGACGACCCTTGCTCGGGCGGGCCGGTTACTGCCACTACGAAAGAAAATGTGAAAAAAATGAGAAACTTGTGTTGGAAGATGCCCGAATAAAAATCAAATGTTAGCAGAGATGACAAACCTATCTGTTGGTACCATATTTACTATTTTTCATGACCATCTTAACCTTTTCAAGGTCTGTGCGAGATGGGTGCCACGAATGCTCAAGAAAACACCGGGAGCTGCAAAACCCTTTTGACATCTAAAATGAAGATAACACTGCATATATCATTTTTTACCTTAATGCTATGTATATCTTCATTATGATTTAGCTGCAGCTCTTGTTCAGTCACTAAAAACTGTTATTTTTAATCTTACACTATAAACTAGTAGGACTCCTTTCATATATTTTCAATAGGAGAACAGCTTCCTGAAGTGTCAAAGTCAGTGCTAAAGGGCTGCGTGCATTAAACAGCAAACCCCGTAAGTTCGTCAGCAGTAAAAGCAAATGAATCTACCCATGTATCATTAAACGTTTGGTTTTCTTCAGAAACTTTTCTTTGATTTATCCAGGGCGGGCCTGGGGGGGGGGGGGGGGGGATAGCTCAGTAAATCTGTGCAGGTCCACAGATGGGCGGCTGTGCCAGAGATATAGGTATGTTTAGTGACTGATTAGCAGATTAACAGTCAAGTGCTGTGAATTGAGACAGGTCCCAAGTGCAGCTTTTAACATGCAGAGGAAGGAGATTACATTGGGACAAAGAGAATCCTTTCAACAGAGTTTTGTGTAAGATGAGAGCCTGCAGGAAGCTTGTTTAGCAGAGGAATGTAGCAATTTACTTAACTAGCTGATTTACTTAACTAGCTAGTGCTGCGTTCCTGAGTGGAGCTTTGAGCAGATCAGTGGCTGTGCTGGCGCGTGTTTTGAGTGACGGAGCCGCAGAAGAGGGGTTCAAGAGTCACGTGTGGCTCCGGAGCCACAGGTTGCCGACCCCTGGCTTAGACCAATGTCAACAATTCCACCAGTATTTACACCTAAAACTACCACCACTACCCACCACCCCATGCCAGCTATATTGGTCACAGCCTTTTTCTGTCCTAAAGATGCTGATTCCATCACAGTTTTTCTCTTACAAATAAAGAATGGAGGAGCATTAGGCAATACATCTTTGAAAAGGTGGCAGTGGAAATGGATTATTTCTCAAATAATTTATGCGGAAAGCAAACTGCACTGAATCAGAATTGAAACCAAAAGGAGTTGCACAACACCAATCACATTTTTCTCTTGTCATTTTTCATTCTGACTTCAGTTTGATCTAAAATCATTAGGCACACAGAAAGTTCTTAATTCAACCAGATTCCAAACTCTACTACATACCCACAGATTTATCACGTCTTTGACAATACTTTCTTAATCTTAAAGCCAGCTAGCTATTTGGATAGAGTTAGCACTTATAATATATAAATGCTGATTGTATTTTAGCTAGTGGGCACAAAAACCTTTTGATTTTAATTATTCAACAGCTTCAAGTGCTGAGTAATATTAGCAAGTTAATCTGCTCTAACTTAAACAACCCTAACTTAAATACACTTACCAGTGTAAGCATCTTGCTCAATAAATTGGTCAGTATGCAATACCTCCAAGTAACAAAATGAATTGTGCCAAACAATCTGTAGAGGCCATAGGACAAATAGTCACATCAGCAAATACACTAGGCACTGTCTATATCCTGTGGTCCAGATTCACATCCATGGCAAAAAGTAGTGTTTTTCACTTCAACTCTCGTTGCCTAAAGTTGCTTAAAATGTTTCTAGAAGTTCTGTGAGTAGGTTCAAGTAAAGCTAAAGGAAAAAATCTAGTGAATAATGCAATTTCTTACCTTCCACTCTTGATTCCAAGTGCTTATCCAATTCTGCATCTCTCTTCATTGCCTCATCTGAGACCTTAGGAGCATTTGAAAAGCAAACTAGAACAATACTCATATTATCACGACTTCCCTATATTTTGGGAGAAAAAATAGTATATATTTGAGGTTTATTTTTCATCTCACAATCCCAGATCACATACTTATTCAGTGTTAAATGTTAGTATGCATTCTAAGTTAATTTAAGTAGTACTAAGCATGGTTTTCACATACAACTACAGGAAATCTGGTAACTTAATGTACTGAATTACTTTACTATTTGTTAACTATTTTGTCTTACTTTGCATAGCTGCCACTAATAAAGGTGCCCTTCCATTGTCATTTATTCAATACAAGATTAAAATTTCATTTACAAGTTTTTGAGTACCCAAGCAAAAGGCTACTCAGTTTTTAGTTATCAAACTGTACTGCAGTTTCTGAGAAACACTGTTGAAAAAACCTTTCAAGATGCAGTATGTCTTCACCGCTAAAGTTTATTTTCACTTAATAATCCTTTACTATTTAGGTTGCAGCAACAAGAACTTCATATTCATCTAAATCCCTCTAGTAAGATTGGAACTTACTAGAGAGAAATTTGATAAGTTTCTTGATTTTTATCTGATTCTGATGTAATATCCCAGTTTTAAAAGAATATATCCTAAAACCAACACATGTGATCTAAGCAGTAAAGCAAAAGTAAGAAGTATATTTCCTAGCAAGTGAACTCTCAGGAAAATTCAGATAAGAGTAAGAACCACTATCAGTAAATTAACTATCCTAGAAGAACAGAAACTGTCCACCTGCCCATCTTTCCTTTCCTCCTCAAAAGAGTAAAAAATGAAAATGTTCTGCTTTAAACTGAAATGTTACCTTCTACTGGTACATGAAAATTAAGTTCTGCGGGTTCCAAAATACTATTCAGATGGCATAAAATGTATTGATAGTCTCAAACACAAAAGCAGAGTGAAATCCTAACACATTTGCAATTGTATGAATTGGTACAGACTAATTATCAAGTACTCTTAATGAACTATCAACAAATGAATGGTGGTTCCGCTTTTCTGCAGCAATTTTTATTAAGTTTTGTCCAATATTGCCAGGAGCAATGAATACACAACACCCTATTTAATCTTTTGGGTAAATTACATACCTTGTGTAAACAAGTATCCACTACCCAATTGCACACTTTTTCCAGATCATCTGATACTTCAAGCCTAGACTTAACAAATTCACAGAGCTCCTCGTTGCTCATTACATCCCAGATTCCATCACAAGCCAAGACAATAAATTCATCCTCTTCTGCTCTTACAATTTCATAAACCTCAGGTTCTGGAGAAACAAGTTGTTCTGTAGGACCTTTCCCATCAACACATTTGTAGTCATAGTCCCCCAGAGCACGAGAAACTGCTAGTGAGCCATTAACACGCTGAATCATGACACTCCCTCCTGCATTCTGGATTCTCTCCTTCTCCCTTGGATTGCAAGGCTTGTGATCCTGTGTAGAAAAGCAGACTTGTCCATTCCTATAAAGAACAGCACGCGAGTCTCCACAGTTGATAAAGTAAATGTGCTCAGGTGAAATCATAACTCCCACTGCCGTTGAGCCACTCCTGTCCATGCCATTTCTGAGGTCTGAAAAATTGCGCATGTATTCATCAATTTTCAAAAAGCCAGTTCTGATTCCACTCTTTACATTTTCCACAGAAGGTTCAAGAGCAGAGCCGGGCTGTTCTGTTCCCCTGAAGTCTTCATTGTTAGTGATGTGTTCTAGTAAGTGGTTTGAGCAGTAATTAGCCACACGAGATCCTGCATGTCCATCATAAACAGCAAAGAAGGACCAGTCCTCTAAACCATGAGGAATTCCTACAACAGCTGTGTGAGCATCTTCCATCTCCACTCTCCATCCTTGCATACTGCTAAGGCCATAACGCAGCCCATTTCCTGCCCCATGAGCATTATGCTTTTCAGTTTTTGGTTTATCCAAAAACGCACCCATGTTTACTTAATTTGTAAAGAAATCTGCAAAAAAATGTGCTCATCAATACACAAAGAATAAATTATAAACAATGTAATTACTTGAATGAATAAACAACATTCATTGACAAGAGAGTCTAAACTCTGGCACATATAATTTTGCTTTCCGATGACAACACAACCCAAAGCCTTGAAATAAGTGGAGTTGAAACCAGATTTAGGTCCCACAGCAGCTTCTCCAGCTCCCTGAAAATGCTACACAGAGGTGCAGGAGACCCTGATCAATGAAGTACGCTATGGTACAGAGGTAAGGGGGAATCCTCAAAATTCTATCAGAGGGCAAAGCTTTCCATCAACATAAGATCTAAATTCACAGTATTTATTATGCAAAACAACAGGTGGAGAATCACATCTCTGGATGCTCCTCCATTGTAACACAAATGTTGAGCATACAGAACACATCTATATTTTTTCTTTCTGCTAGTTACTATCTATACAGTGTGTAGGGGAAGTGTTGCTTTTATAAATAAAGATAAGCAAACTTGCTTATTTCTCAGTTATAGTCACTGTACAGTTGTACAATCCTAGAATGAACCATAATTACATTAAGGATTTCACTTAAATTCATCAGTTATGAGTAAAATGCATGCACCAATATTGAGTTGCTTCCAAAACTTCCTGAAAACATCATTTCAAGAAGCCTTCCTTGATTGACCAGCCACTTTTTACTGATATCCTTTTTATTTTAAACTTTAATATAGGCTTTGTTCTTTACTCTTGTCATCTTTTTATTCTTCCCTGCTCTGGAATCTGTATACAAGTAGAGTGGTACACAAATGTTGTAAATAAGTAAATATTAAAAGGCAGGTTACTTTTAAATCAACCATTTAAAAGAAAGCACTGCTGCTCAATAGTAAAGTATTTTGCAAAGGACTCATAAGGATTTGAGTTGTGTTCCATGTGCATTGTACACAGGCTTATTTGCAAAATCTATACTATTTAATTTGACCTCATAAATCCTGTGTGAGGTTGAGATGAGTAAAAATTGGTAACTGGAAGCGAACAACAATGGGCCAGTTCACACAAATGCTGAACCATGGTTTGATGCCATGAGAATGTTCACAAACTGCCAACTCTAGCTCTACAGAAGATTATAGTGTATGATTGTAGTGCAGAAAGCAAAAAAGGGGGTTCTTATTGTGTAGAAACTACCTAATTGAGATCTGAAGGATGTAGGTACCATTTCTGGCTATTAGAATCTCACTGGGGTAGGGGCAGGCAATTTCATAGTGCTTATCTGTGTGAGAAATATACATTTAGTTATCATAGCTCAACCAATGGCCTTTGCCCCGTTTATAACTATAGCGATGACAGGCAACTTCGAAGCATAGTATGACCTTGTTCAAAATATAGTGGAGAATATTTAAGGAAATATAACTTGTCTTGCACGTATCTGTCCAAAACAAATTTATTAATGCATGGGATTCTAATATCCGAAGAAAGACCATTTATGCATTCAATTTCATCCAGTCCACAGTAAAACATTACTTACCTGTCAACTGCAGTTCTGCCAATTTGAGTGCAGATTAAAAACCTTAGAGTTTACATTCCTTCAGCCAACAGGTACAGAAGAGATTATGCTTTAAAGCCTTCTGATAATGCAGGATGCAACATTTGCTTTCTCTTGGAATTTCCTAAGAGAAAAAGCAACAGTTATTAACACCTCTTACAAAAGAATTAGCAAATTAGGAATGTGGTAAATTTTGCTTATATTGCTACAGCTACAAATTATTCTAATATATGTTTCAGGAACACGGAAAGCTCGTAATTGTTTATCAATTTAAATCACGATTAACATTAGATCATTTTTGGTTATGTCTGTGAAACAGCTAGAACTTATATCTGCCTAAGAAATTGCTTGCTTACAGAGCAGCTATGCAATATAGCCTAAAAATATCCTTTAATCCTACATAAATGAACTGGAGCTCCAGAGGTGTAGAACTAATAAGAAAAAGAATTACACATTTCTACTTCATTAAACATCCAAGAATACTTGTAGTTTTTACACATTAAGCATTCTGGATAGATGCTCCATTATTGCAACCATACTGAATCCAAAGGGGAAATTTCTTCATCTCTAGCCTATAATACTACCATAAACATTAAGGACAAGATTGAACACCACAGAAGTAAACTTTCATTTATGCAACATAAATTCTGCTTCCTCTCTCCTGCACGAAAGCTCACTGTACCCCCCAAAATCTGATCTGGAGGCTTATGCACCATCCCTATTTTCTCACTGATTCTCACTCACTTAGACCACAAGTTCCTCAAAACAGATAATGTTGCAAGCTTTTAGGTATATTGTCTACCAAAAATTATGAGTAAACCACAAGATGAACTTGCTTCCAAGGAAAGTGCATAAATATGGACCCCAAAACCATAGAATGTGATAACTGTAAACCCACTGATTGACCAAATTAACATACTGGCCCAATTTGCACATGTAAGTTAAACCACCTGGGGTTCCTCCTGCACATCTACCACTTCTGCTTTACATTAGCTTTCCTCAACAACTTAGTTCCTGGGCTGCCTGATGCAAGATGACAACCTGAATCCTGGATTATTGTGGGACAAAGAACCCAGAATTTAAACCATGACATGTTGTTGGGTTGTGTAAGCCATGAACGGGCATTACTTGAGAATCAGGTAACCTTATCCAGTTAAACCTTTATGGATAACTGCCCTACCCATAAGGGGTTCTGCCACTACAAAAGCTCAGTGAGAAGAAATGTTTTACCCTTGTCTTATTAAACTACAGATTTCCACTGAATCAACTCAAAGGTTTCAAAAACAGATTGGACTGATAATTGGGAAGGATGGCATGGTCCTGTCCTGCTACATTTTAAAGACTAAGCTCAGCTATTGAGGCCCTTATATGTATAGCCTAAACTAGCCTTAAGTGCTAGTTTTCCTTATCTCACAGAATAAATATGTTAATGACAATCTGAACTTAATTTCCATTGATACAAAACAGAACATTACAAACACACATCTTTAGTTTAACAAGAGCTCATAATTAAAAAAATAATTCACCTTTATTAATAATGCAAAAAATGGAATAGCACAGACTGAAATGGTTTCAGCACTTTCATAGTAAGACAGAATAGCAGCACTGAAAATTGGTTTTGTCTATATGTTATGTTTATATCATAGGCACTGGTCCAAACTTATGAACACACCTGGAAAAAAATCAGGTTTTTTACCAAGTTAATTATGAAAGTAGGAAAATAGTAAACATTTTTTTACATGAAAGAAAAGCTATTGTAAGCTATGGTTCATACTGAAAGGAAAGGAGAACATCATAGTGAATTTCCCCAGCTCCAAAAACACAGCACTACAGCAACTGTGCACAATTCTATCTTCTGAACATAAAAGTCATAAAGCCAGAAGCCATAGGGACGCATAGCACCACACAATGTTTCTTAACAGTAGTGCTGCAGCCAGTTTACTATTCAGCTCAGGCAAGCTGCAACTTGAGCAGCGGTTGCAAAATTATTACAGTAAAACAGATGTTCTTTGATTTTTGCATATTGATACAAAATTGCAGTACTAAGAATAATTTAAATAATTATCCTGAATATTAAGGATATGTGATCCATAGTGAAGAATCCCTCATTTAAAGTCATGATTCTATGTCTTTTTTACCCCAACATCTAACTCTGGAAAATTGAAGATGATACCCCTTCAACCACCACCGCATTATTCAACGATTTATGCATGCCTGAGTAGAAACAGGATCTCTCTCCATTTTTCTCTCTGGGAAAGGAAACTTAAACTAGAGATGGATATTCTACTATTTACTTCACTCACCAAAAGAGCCAAACTTTTTCTATGCTCTCTGCAAATGATGCTCCCAGACTAAACAACTGCCTTTTTATTCTTTCCAAGAGCTTCTAGAATCTGCATCCTAGGTATCCCTGGTAACAGCAGCCAGCCAACATAATATCCCATGACACTGGCCAACTTAACTGTGCAATAAAATGCATGGTAGGGCCTTTTCGCTCAAGCTTCACCCCAAATGAGTTGGAAACTGAGGCAAACTAATGAAAAGCAAGGCAGTGGTACTATAAGGTACTAACAGAATTCCCCCACACACACTACCAACCAATTATTTTATTTATTAGAATAAAACTATACTGCACACTCTAGAGTGAAAGCAATGAGGTCATGTTTACTATCAAATAAAAACAAAGGCAACACAAAAATATTAATTTTACTTGAAGAGTTTTATCTCACACACTTCCATTTGGTCTCAAAGAAGAAAATCAAAAAATTAAATTAATTTAATTTAGCACACATTAGAGTGCATTTAGCAACTCAAAAAAGACTCAGCCAAATATTTTTCAAGTCTTAACATTCTGAGAACATACTTACTCATCCACAAGTTTTAAATTTAAACTAATTACAAAAGAATCAGATGACATTCCAAAACAAAAACAATTAATTTAAAAGAAACAACTAATTACCACTCTTGACAACATTTTGAATCTTTCTTCCAAAGGGAGCTCAGAATGCAAGTATGCTGGCAACCCATGTACAAGAAGTACCCTTTACTAGCTCAAAATGGAGTTTGGAGTTCTTAATGCAGCTACGAATGAACAGAAACACTTCTACAATGGGGCAGGTTCAATGGACTTTTTCAGTTTCAGACCTAAAGACTTGACAGTGGTACATTCCACATTAGGGATCATTAGGACACAGATCAGAAATAAAACTGGCAACATTGGTATGCCTTTAAATAAATCCATGGTGTGACAACAGTTTGAAAACTTTGTACATTTCCCACTGCCAAACCAAAAAAAAAAAAAATTAGAACTGAACAAGTGGCAAACGAGCAGAAACAAAAAATGATAAGAGGGCTGGAGCAACTCCACTATGAGACAGTAATTTAAGGCTTTTGGGTCAGAATAGGAGGGATATGGTAAAAGTCAATAGATGTTTTTCTCCTCCAAAATACCAGAACTGAATGACATCTAGAGAAAGATTCAGGACCAACACAATTAGATATTTCTTCATACAATGCCTAATGGATGATCTTCAGCTTTGACGGCTTTAAATGGGGATTAGATAAATCCATGTAAAATAAGTAATATTCATGATGAGCATATATTCAGATGCTTCTGAATACCAATCACTGGGGAATAGTGAAAGAGGACTATCATCCTCATGTCCCACTTCTGAGTTTCTTAAATCTATACAGTCATCTATCAAGATCTGACACAAAGTTAGAGCCCTAACTTATCTCACCTTAGAGCCCTTTCTCACCTTCTGTAAGGTTTTCAATGCTTGCTACCCTGGCTCCTAGGTGAAACAATATTTTTCATCACTGAAAAACACCACCACCACCACCAACAGTATTACTCTGTCCCTGAGATTTCAGATTACTACTCTAAAGACTCAAATGATATTTGCCACATTCCAAGTTGAATCCATATATTATGGACTGGCCAGAGCAACAAAAACAGCCAAGGGACCCAGCTCAATATTTTTAACAGTTCCTTAAACCAGAAATTAATTTTTGAAAAACTGCTAAGCACTAACTTAGGAAAGCATCATGAAAAGCTGTCAGTCTCATAATGACTTACAAAGAAGGCCACTGAAATAGACTGCAAATTGTAGCTACCTAGCAGCATTCAAGCCTTTCAGATTCTGAACACTTCTTTAATTTGAATCTTAGTATCAAGCAGTGATATGAGTACTTCCTTTTTCCACTAAAAATTTTCCACTATGTAAGTTCATAAGTAAAAATCAGTCATAGAATAGTAGAGTCGGAAGAGTCATGAAGGTCATAGGGTCCAGCCCCCTGCTTTTGAAGGTCACCAATTTATACCATTCCACCCAGATGATTGTCCAGTTTCTTTTTGAATGTCTCTAGTGTGGGAAAGCCATGACCTCTCTAGGCATCTGGTTCTGCTGTCGCATTGCTCTGGCAGTGAGGAAAATTTCCCTGATATCTAGCCTGAATCTGAGCTATCACAACTTGAGTTCCATGTTCTACTCTCTAGTACAAATGAGATGAGATACTGACATTCCTCTTTATGAAAGTCTTTAAGGTACTTATAAAGGGATATCATGTCCCCCCTCAGTCTTCTTTCCTCAAAATTGAACATACCCAGTTTTCTCAGTCTCTCCTCACAGGGCATTATTTCCAAACCCCAAATCATTTTCGTTGCTCTCCTTTGGACACTTTAGAATCTTCTGCAGCTTTCTTAAATCTTGGTGGCCAGCACTAGACACAGTAACCTAGATACCAGTCTTAGGTACACTTAGCCATTTCAAGACTGAAATCCATGTTTCACAGACAATTCACCTATTGATATACATACGTCTCAGTGTGAAATGGAACTGTGATATCAAAACTGAAAGTGCCCAACCACCTCATTGGAAGTCAGGTGTTTTTGACTGCTAAAATTAATTTAGTGCATCCTTCCCCATACTGGTACATTCCAGCTATACGGACTGAAGAATGCCTGAAGTTCTAATCAAGATACAGTCGTATAGTGATACCTCGGCTCACGAATGCCTCAGTTCATGACCAAATTGGGTCGCAAACAGAAATTTCAGAAAAAATTTTCCTCAGGTCGTGAACTCCACATTGGGTGACAATTGTGATCATGCCCATCTTCCCTCCACAGGCACGATCGCGGTTGTGCTGGGGGGGGGGGGGGAGATGGCAGCAATCGTGCCCGTCTCCCCCCCGAGCACGCCCGCAATCGCGCCCATCTTCCCTGCATGAGCACACCTGCAATCAAACCCATCTCTTCGATCGCATGCGATTGCACACGTCTTCTGTTATTAAAAAAATATTTACACAATGGATTAACCTTATTTACATTTAACTGTATTTATCTGATTTATATCCTGCCTTTTCCTACAAAGGACTCGAGGCAGCTTACAGCATTCTCCTCCTCCCTCTTATCCCCACAACAGCAACCCTGTGAGGTAGGTTGGGCTGAGAGTCTGTGACTGGCCCAAAGTCACCCAGTTGGCTCCACGGCTGAGTGGGGACTAGACCCAGATCATCTGAGTCCCAGTCCCATGCTCTTAACCACTACACCATATTGGCTCTTATGCGGAAATTTGACTTGGCTCACAACCAATTTGAGTTGCGACCAGAGTCCTGGAACGGATTAAGTTTGTGAGCCAAGGTACCAATGTATCTGAATAGCACCAAGTTTGTAACAGCATGCAAGTTTTCACTACTCTTGACTTTTTCTACATATAAACAACAGGTGCATTCACACATCACTCTAAGCAAGCCTGTATGTAAGCTATGGTGGCTAGTTATTCACAGCACAACCTAGAGTACTTCAAATACATGATCAGGATTTCTCTGGCTTGCTCTCTCCCCTTCTTCCTCATACTTCCAGTTGACACCAGCATATAACCTAGGGGAGTTCATGGCAAAGCCTGTCTGGTCTCCTTGTCCCAGACCCCTCCCTGCTCCCAGAAGTCTGCAGCTTTCTTGTTTGGTGCCTCAAAAACAAGCAATTCTAGTCACAATTCTTTGTCATAAGAATTATTATTTTTGTTAATTTTTCACAAGTGCACACTTTGGGCTGCTTGATATACATAGTCTTACCTGGTCAAATCTTACCTACTTTTCTGGTGTGTTTTAACTGGCAAAAGAATCAGGTGTGAACAACTGTGAGAGAACTAATAGTAAGAGAAAGGAGGGACCAAACAGGGCAAGTCAATAGCATGTTAGATGGAGTGGGGAGTCAAAGTAGAAAGCACACACAGATACTTCCCCCTTGGTGATGTGATCATCTCAATTTTGTTAAACTGATACTTCTTAGACCCTTCTACCTTTTCAACCCCCAACTTTCTAGCCCCTCCAGAAAAGAGACATTCACTCCCTCTTTTGGATAATTACTGCCCTTTTAAAAAAGACTGGAATTTTAAACTACCCTGAAAAGTTGGTTGCATGAGATGAAGTGAATGGGGCCACTTTAGGGTGGACAAAGTCATCCCATTAGTCCCATCCATTTCCATTACCCTCAAAGGTTTTTCTTTTGGGGGGGGGGTGGCTATTTACATAAATGTTGCTTCTGCTTGCTTCCCATCCATTAAATTTGCATACATTTTGCTGCTTTTTAAAAAACTGCCAGAGAACTGCAATAACTACAACCCCCTCCAAAGAAAAACCAAAAGCTGTAAAAAGGGGGGGGGGGAATTAGCATCTCCCTTTCTGGAGAAGCTAGAGCATTGGAAAAGTGTTAAGGAGTGGAGAATGCTAGGAATTATCAGTTGATTGCTTAAAACCAAGAAGTTCACATCAAGAAAGACGTACATCTGTATATTTATTCCTTTGGCTCCCCATGCTCCATTTTCACTGTTTCTCCATTTTCTTCTGACTTTCCCTAATGCTGAAATACACAGGGGAACTAAACTGACTACTCATATGGGACATGGCAAGTTCTAGAAAAATAAGCCAGCCCATGGAAAAGGCTCGGGGTTCAAATAACACAACAGTCCTCCACAGCTAACTGCCCAGGATGAATTGCCATATGAATGTAAGGGAAAGTACATGACATGTGCTATGGGTCCAGATGCTTTGGCCTACAACTCTCATTACCTTAACCAACATCTCCTAGAAAACTTACTGTCTGAAGCACTGCAGCTAGGTGGCCTTAAATCAAGCCTCCGATTTGCAGGATGGGAGAATCACAGAAGGGAAGATCATCTCCATGTTTCTTTCACTCTGCACAGACAGGCTAACCCTAATCCTTTAAGTCTGAAGGGTTATGGACAACCATCCTGGACTGCACTGTTAATGGCTTAACTTATGACACATACCTAGAACATCATGTGTGGTCCTTCTTATGTAATGGTAGTCTATTTTTATCCATACAATTTCGAGGAAAGTAGCAGCTTATGTTTGGTTTCAGATGCTGTATTCTTGACTGGTCTTCACTCTGTTGCCCCTTTTTTCACATATTTAATCCATCCTTTTCCAGAAGGTTTCTCCTGCACACAGGGTGGTATGTGCAACCAAAGGACTCTTCGAAAGGGTCCAAAATAGCAATCAGTTAGAACCAGGTGGCATATCAACATTAAGCCATAAATGTGATTTTAGTAAGTAAATTGCTCCATCTTGCACTTATTACCTGGGGAAAATCCCCTTTCCAGCACAGATTTATCTTGAAACACTAACATAAGCTAACACAACTTATGCTACAGAGACTTTACCCTGCTTCTCGACCTTCAGCATAGAGTACTAACCAGTCATCCTTAATTATGGTGCATTCAAATCTTGGCTACAGTCATTACAAACTACACGACAAATTCTATTGCATATCTGTCAGCCAAGCACAAAGAGGTGAGGCATTAGGGAAAGTTCCTTGCTCAAAACCCTATGGGCCAAATGTTGGGCCAGGTATGATGAGTGGCCCAGAGGTTCTCCATCCCTAGTTTACGCTTAACAGTCAAGAAATACAGGAGGAGACATGAAAATATAGGCTTTCTACAGACATGAGGAAGTAATAAAAGTTGGAAAAATAACCGTTCAGAAAATTATCTGTCAATTAAACTGTCCACTGCAGTACTTTAATATTTGGTTTTGGTTACAAACTAAAAAAGGCCTGACTTAAAACTGACAGCTCTGAAAAAATGGTTCCTGTCATGAAGTGACATCACAATAAATCTCTATATTTTTTCTCTTTTTTGTGGGCAATGTTGGAAATTCCTGTTAAGTTGATCCCCCACCCCATTTAAAAATAATAATTTTCTTTATATTTTTTAGTCCAGCTTATAACTCACAAGGCAACTTACATAGGTTAACAAAACATGAAATATTAGCATTAAATTCCTTCAAAACCATTATGCAACACTTAAAACCCTGAGAATCTCATTGCAAAGGGGAGAAAAGTACCTCTTTCCATCACTTTGCTTGCCCTTGACAGATCACCTTTTGACAGGTATCAGAGTAAAACAGAATTAAGAGTAAATTCATTTGTAGCCTCTCTGTGTCAATGTTCAGCACTGGTACTTGATGCACTTTGAAAGCAGGTAGCCCCCCCCCCCATGGGGTGTTTGGGGAATTCATTTGGGGGTAGGCATCCCGTGGATTCCCTGGGTTCAGCAGCCCAGAGCCCAAGTTCCTGGTGAGCACTCCCAATTTCACAGGGTGCTCACCAGGAATTTAGCCCAGTGAGAATAGTACCTCGTACACTGGCTAACAGAACCCCACTTTCACATCATGAAGCTGCTGGAAAGATTGCTGGTTGTCCAACTGGGGATCCACAAGCATTTGAGGACTTCCTCTTGGCCTGCATTGCATGGCAGGGCAGATCCAAGCATGAGAGGAAGTCCAAAGATGCTAGAGAAAGATTCTGAGAGGGTTTGTCTGAACCACACCTCCACCAAAACATAGGCCAGATGAGACTTCCCATGTTCAGAACTGCAGAACTGTAGCAACTTTGAAGCTATGCAAAACTCATTAAAAAGAACTAGCAAAAGAATTTTGAGTGCAATTTTTAAAGGGTGGCAAACCAGTGACAGTAAAGAACTAATGTGCTACTTGCACATTTTGAAAGGGTGTTACTGATGGTAGCATGGGCAAAATCACAAAGATCCTCATCATCTTTGCTAGTCAAAGAAAGGTGACTGACCTGCATAAACACCCAGGGAAATTAAACAGAGCTTACTGGAATACAATGGAAGTTATAAGATTCTCTAAAACTAAAGGGGAAGAGAATGGATTTTAAAAGTAAACTCTGTCACAGAATGTTGGTGCTGTGTTTGAAGGAAAATACAGAAACATGCAGAAACACACTTGATTTACCTAATGGACTGGAATCAAGAAGAGACTTCCAAGCTTACAAGTTTTGTGCCTATCTTCTTCCATTATTTGTTATATAAAGCAGTAGAGACAAGATTTTATTTTTTATTTTTCCTTCAGATCTTGTAAACAGAAACCTATTTCTCAATTATTCCTTTTTGACATTTCAACATTTTGGGGGTTTCTCTGCCATCCTCCCTTTTAATCCTTGATTTTCTCATGTCTACTGATACCTCCCTCTCTTGTATGATTCATACCACAACATCACAGGTTTTAAAACCCTCAGTTGTTGTGAATGAAGTGGGAGCCAGCAGGCATGCTGGTACCTGCTGCCTAATAATTCAAGCTACTATTATGATCACCTGATCATAGTAGCAGCTTTTTAGTATGTACTAGTGAGACACAAGCATCACACATACAAAGGAAAAATTGATAAATTTAAACATACTCCTTGGCACAATGGATTTTGAGTATCATCTTAACAACTCTCTAATTGTTAATATGTCAGAACAGGTTTATTATTTCATGTTCTAACAGAAGTGTCAAATGAATGATACAGATATTGATTTTTCCCCTACCCACCAAACACCAAGACATCTGTGCAAAACTTAAGAGAACTCAAAATTTACACTACTTTGGCATCTGACTTAGCATTTAAGCAAATAAACTCAAATCCAAATTGTGTTAGTAATGACCAGTGCTACACAGCAGTTAAGTGTCCAAGAATCGGTGATTTTTACAGACCTACCTTAGAAAATGCACATTTCATGCAGCAAGCTGCTACTAATTGCAAAGATCCTACTAATTCTAACCTTGGTAGCCAGGCAAGATCACTGACCCTGACCCTCTAAGGATAACAAAGAAACTGAGCAAGTCAGAAGGAGTCTCCCAGGCCATCTAGTCTGACCCCCAGCTCCAGCCAGCTCTGCTCATGACATGCCTACCACGTGCATGTCCAGCCTATCTCCCTCACAATGGGGCATCAACCACCTGCCATGGAAGCCCATTCCATACCCTAGGGGTCCTAACTGTCAGGAAGTACTTCCTGGCATCCAAATTGAACCATGGTTCCTTGGACTTGGCTCCGTTGGAGTGCATCCTGCCTTCCTCTGCAGTGGAGAACAGGTCTCTACCCACCTCCGTGTGACAACCCCTCATGTCTATACGTCGCCAACAGATCCCATCACTCTCCTCTTCTCCAGGCTGAAAAGACCTAGTTCCCTCAGTCTCACCTCATACAGCTTTCCCTGTAATCTGGCCACCATCCTTGTGGCCCTACACTGCACTGAATCTAACCTGGCTATATCCTTCCTGTAATGTGGAGCCCAGAACTGAACACAATGCTCCAGTTGTGGGCACACCAGAGTCATATAGAGTGGCAGTAATACCTCTCTCGATCTAGAAGCCACACTTCTGGCTATGCAACCAAGGGTGGCGTTCGCCCTCTTAACCATCGCATCACACTGCTGACTCATGTTCAGTCTGCAGTCAACCAACACCCTGAGATCCCTTTCACAGGTGCTGCTTTCCAGCCACTTATCCCCTAACTAGTACTTATGACACCTATTCTATGCCCCAAGTGCAAGACCTTGCACTTATCCACACTGAACACCATCCTGTTGTCTCCTGCCCACTTCCATAGTCTGTCCAGATCCTTTTGGATCTGGAGTACCTGCTCTCCAGTTGTGGCCACTGTCCCCATTTTAGTATCGTCTACAAATTTGATCAGCAGACTGTTCACCCCTTCTTCTATGACATTTATGAAAAGATTGTATAAGATCAGTCCCAGGACAGAGCCCTAGGAGACCCCGCTTGTCACTGCTGCCATCCTGATGATTCCACACTAATAGTTACCCTCTGCTTTTGGTCAGTCGACCATGCCCTAATCCACTGGACAGTGCATTGGTTTATCCCAACACTCCTCAATTTCTCAACCAGGATATCATGCAGCACTTTGGCAAAGGCCTTGCTGAAATCAAGGGAAACCACATCGACTGCATCCCCTCCATATAACCACCTTGAAACCTTGTCGCAGAATTACACAAGGTCTGTCAGGCAGGACCTGGTTTTGCGGAAGCCATGTTGTGTGGCTGCCAATCTTTTTTCCCTATCTAGGGACTCCAGAGCCTTTCCTACAATGAACGTAAGGCTAACCGAACGTAAGGCTAACCGATCTAATAATGAACGTAAGGCTAACCGATTCCCCATGTCCCCTCTACTACCCATCCTTTTTGAAAATTGAGACCACTGACACCACCCTCCAGTCCTCTGGAACCTCACCCGTTCTCCATGAGGTCTCAAAAGTGGAGGCCAGCAGGCGCAAGAGGACCCCCGCCAACTCCCAAAGCACTCTCAGGTGTAACCCATCAGGGCCTGGCACCCTTGCAGTGTCCAGTACCCTGCAGAGCTCCTCGACTTCTAGGGGGGATGACTTCAATTTGTGCCCCTAAGTCCCCAGCGTCCTCTGATCCCCATGTGGATCTCCCCTGTCCTGCTTTGGGGAGAACACAGAGGCTAAATAATCATTTAGTACCTGTGCTTGTTCCTTCACATCAGTCACTGAATCCCCTTCCTCCTTATTAAGAGGTCCCACTGCCTGTCTCCCCTTCCTCTTGCTATTTACATGTTGATAGAAACCCTTTCTGCTCCTGATATTCTTTGCAGGTCTCAGCTCATAAGCATCCTTAGCCTTGTGAAGAATCCTTCTGCAACAGGTCTCCTCCTCCCAGTATACCCTTTTGTCTATTTGCCCCAGTGCCCATGTCCTAAGGAGGTGGATAAGATTGTCTATTATTATCTGATGCCATTCTTAGTCTTAAGAAGTCCCACTATTTTCAAATGCCTCCAAAACCCAGCACAGGATCAGAGATGAATCCTCAGCACCATCTTGCTTTGTGCCTGGGGATATGTTCATCAGATTATAGTTTCCACTTTAAAGTACATTTGTGGATCCCTGACTAACAATTTGTGACAAAGGCTATTTCAGATCCATATGTTAGTGAAGAGATATTGCACATTCTAATAAGTACCTCCAGATATTCATATACTTCTGTTATTGTTAACGTAATGAACTTAAATTTCTTTTAAGATAAATTATAAGTCATTCAAACAAACACTTTAAATATATAGTAGCATTCACAGAACCATTTAATTCTGGATCAGGATGTCAGGAGAATTTAACAGCTGTTCTGGTATGCACCAAAAGATATCATGTGTGTCAGATTTTCCACTCAAAGGGACAAAAACCTTCTGGATCCATTATTTTGCCACCTGAACAGCAAAAGAGCACCTTGCCATCTGACACCAAGGTTAGAAGTCCTACATTTTGCATAAATGGCCTCTAAATGGGAGGGGATCGGGCCTAAAAAGCACTCAAAACTGTCCAAATCACCACAAGTATATAAGATCATTTCAAAATTAGTATTATGCTTAACTTCACAAAACTCACAGGATTACAGACATCCTAGGCAAGTCAGGAGAAACATGAAATCAAAGGTCACCTCTGTGCTCTTCCGGTCCTGCAAAACAGCTACACAGACAATTTCGGCTGGCTGACTGCAGCAGTTTGGAGGGGAATGGAAGCAGGCTGAAGTGTCACCAGGATACATTGCTTGTTGGCAGCATGGGGTTCTACACTCTATCCCTCTAGGATAGCTACTAGACCCCTTCTCTGGGTTTGCTCTGTGACCTCAGGGAAGCAGCCAGGAAAGGTCTTACTGTGCCAGCTCCAAGGGGTGGGGAGATTGGATGTCAGAGTGATTTCCGACCTTGAAGCTAGTGATCTGAACAATTTCATGGAACCTAGGTGTTGTGGTGTGTGTGTGTCATGTTTTCATTAAAAACAGCATGTACCAATATCTGTACTTGAGCAAATTTAGAGCTAATGAACAGTTGTAATCTCTCATATTTAGTTCTATGATAAGAAGTGGGTTGGCCAAGCCTGACCTGAGCGGTCACCACAGAAGAAACTAAGATAGCTTTTTGTGATTTGCTCAGCCACACAAAATGCTTGATATGAAAATGCTTCTTCATATGTAGCTTAATTCTTTCTGAACAAGTAAAGAACATATCATTCCCTTTTGCTCCCTTTCAAATGAAGGCTATGAAGGTTTTGCCAGGTACATTAACAGTGGTCTTATTGACAACTTGCTGTCTGATAGCTGCTTTTAACTCATTATACAATGGCTTAAACTACAGGGAAAGCTGGCTCTGTATAGCATCTGTTCAAGCAGCAAAAAAAAAAAAAAAAATGCATAGAAACATAGGAGGTCCATAAAATAAAAACACAATTCACCTGGATAAACTCACTTTGCAACTACAGATATCACACTACAACTTCTTATCTGTAGTGACACTACAAATAATTGTCTGAAACTATCAAACAGCCATAAAAGTCAGGCAGAGCCCCAAATTACTTGATATATATTAAATGAGCTTTTCAGTGAAGGCAAATGAATACATTCTAGTCCACTAACACTTTCTACCAGTACATTTGTTAATAACATCTTGCATCATGACCCAAGTCATTGCAGAACTTGCTTTCCCAGAAATTCACCAAAGCCAGCATGGGGTAGTAGTTAGTGCTGAGCTGGAACCTGGGAGACCCAGATTCTAGTCCTCACTAAGACAGGAGGCTCATTGAGTGACTATGGGTCAGTGACTGACTCTCATCTTAAACTACCTCACACAATTGCTATGATAGAATGGAGAAGAAAATTATACAAGCTGCCTTTAGTTCCTTGCAGGAAAAAGACAGGATCTAAATATAATAAATAAACCTCTTTCTGAACCACTGTAAGGTCTGTATGTATAAGCGACCAAAGTACACTGTGTTTTACAGAGTAACATAAGCAAGACAATGGTTTCTACACCAAAGAATTTGTAATCTTAATTTCAACAGTGGAAAAAAGTGTGACTGGAGATGCCAGAGAAACAAGGAATTCATGTTTCAATAGATTACCTACTTTCACTAGCTTTCAGCAGAGAGGACTAATCAGAAGTGAGGTAAAACCCTTCCCTAGCCTTTAAGGCCTGGGAAATCTACAAAACTTTTTGAAGTTACAAATAAATCATAACACTGATTAAAAACAGAACTAAAAATAGCTTCAGCTTTAACATGGACTGTGAAATAAAGGAAGAAGGGCCAAGGAGGAAAGCTAAGTCCTTCAAAGTTCCACAGCTGTTCTATTCACATGCTCTAGGCATTCTTACATAATATTTATTAAATATATGTAATAAATATATACACAATCAAGAATTATCAAGACGGTTAAGCATCTCTAGTGCAGAGTCTTAATTACTCAAGACTGCAGATATAAGAAGGCCAAATGGACAATACTTTGTCTGTACAACCTCCAGATATTTAAAAGGAGTTTTGGTTACTTTATACAACCAAAGTTTTCTTTTGTTTATAACTGATCTATGTTACTTCTATAATATCAGTCTTCTCCTTCCTAAGTTGCTAATATCTTTAGAAGTACCCATGATGTTAGCATCCCTTGTTCTTTGACTTCTCAAACTAAAATCAAACTGTGGCAACTTAGTCAGTGGTCCATATACCAGATAATGGGCAGCAATAGATTCTAGCCCTAACCCTTAAGGAGAAAGCAGAATATGGAACAGCAAGAAAAAGCACTACAAGATAGGGCTTTTACTTGCCCTATCTGGTACTACTAAAATCTACCGCTTTTAGTAGTACCAGATGGTGCTCAGTCGCCAGCCTAGAGAGAAAGTTAGTATATAGAATGAATAGCCTGGTTCACATGCAACTGTTAGTTATGATATGGGTGACTGAATTCTTGGTTGCTGTAATGTATGAATATGGCCATGCTAATAAACTATAGTTAGTTAACCAAAACTACCCCATAAAGAGAACATATAGTTTATTGTTGGATTGTGAACTCTTGCTTCTTTAAACTATAGGCTGATGGTACATTTGAACCCAGAACCAATTTTCATGAAATATTTTACAAGACTACAGAAACAGTTATGTCGAGAGCAGTTCGAAAAAACAGCTGTTCCACATGCAAATAGTCCAGTACCACAAAAGCATTTGGGATACAGAGAGGAAGAGGCTAAGAGATGCCCAGTTACAAGATGAAGATGCTTGGCTCAACAATGCTACAAGTGAAAAGGATACAGGAACTGTCTTGGATCACAGGCTGAATATGAATCAGCAATGTGATGCAGCTGCAGAAAATGCTAATGCTATATTGGGCTCCATTAATAGAAGTATTGCTTCTAAATCACATGAGGTGAGAGAGATGGCCGCTAGGAGGAGGGCCTTTTCTGCAGCCACTCCTCATATTTGGAACGCTCTCCCCAAGGAGATTCGCCTGGCACCTTCCTGGAGTTCTTTTCGGCACCAGCCAAAAACCTTCCTTTTAAAAAAACATTTCAATAACTAATTGCCATAAACCTTTGTTTGTATGTTTGTATGTTTATATTTTATTGTTGTTTTTAATGTGTTATGGTTTTTATTATGTTTTTATTGTGTTTTTCTCATGTTGTGAATAGCCCAGAGCTGTTGTGGCACAATTGGGCAGCATACAAATGTTTTAAATAAATAAAATAAGCTGGTTCCCCTCTATCCAACACTAGTTAGGCCCCATCCCAAGTACTGTGTCCAGATCTGGATACCATACTTCAAGAAAAATGTAGACAAACTGGTAAAAGTTCAGAGGAGGGCAACAAAGATAATCAGGGGACTGGAAACAAAGCCCTCTGAGGGAAGATTGAAAGAGCTGGGCATGTATAGCCTTCAGAAACCTGAGGAGAACTGTGATAGCACTTTCAAGTACTTGAAAGGCTGTCACACATAGGAAGCCTAGGATCTCTTCTCAATCATACCAAAATGCAGGACAAGGAATAATGGGCTTAAGTTACAGGAAGACAGATTCTAGCTAGACATCAGGAAAAAATTCCTGACTGTTAGAGCAATATGGCAATGGAACCAATTACCTAGGGAGGCTGTGGGCTCTCCCACATGGAAGGTATTCAAGAGGCAGTTGGACAGCCATCTGTCTGGGATGTTTTATTTTGGAGTTCTGCACTGAGCAGGGAGTTGGACCTAATGGCCTTATAAGGCCCTTCCAACTCTACTAATTTATGATTCTACAAAGGGATGCAGCCATGTACTGCATTTATATGAGAGGAGTAGCTATTCTGTCTCCACAGCAAGGATAGTGCCCTGAGTTGCTTTTGAGTTATTTACAAAGGATGCTAGTTAACTATCAAGCTATAAGGATACTCCACCTCCATTAATGGCTTTTTGTATGGCCAATCCCACACACAGCAGGGGTATAAAAGGACTGTGTCATGGGAGACAAAGCACCCAACCACTGAGCTATATATATTTATATACCACATGCACATGTGTCAGCTTTCCCATGGCATCTGAAGCCCTTTGGTTTGGGATTCCACCACACACAACACATTAGTACTGTTGTGCAGATACCCTGGCTACAACTACATTCATACATGGATCAGATAGATACCATTGCAAAATCATAAGTGCTTTAGCATATATGGCTTATTCTGATATGAACCTCCCTTGAGAACATAAAAGGTCCTCCTCATATACTTAATGAAAGATCATCCTTCCACACAGGTCATGAACACAGATTGAAGATCATATTCCTGATCTAATATTTAGCATGCAAGTATGTCCCCATTCTTTTTTTCTAATACAGTAGCACATAAGTACTGTAGAAATTCCCTGCCCTCAACACAATAGCACATGGGCTGAAGGCAAGTTACCATTTGTTATTCTATATTTTTTACAGGAATGCTCTTGAGAGGTAAGTCAAGATATCTCAGCCATCTGCCTATCCATCACAGTCCCTTTTCAACCCTGACCAACAAGATTGTGCCTTCCATTTAATCCATTTTCAAATGGAAAGCAGTATAAGATTATAGAGAAATTTCATTTAAGATAATTTCATTTATAATGTTTTCACTTTCAAGGGCCCAAATGTTTAATGCATAAAGCTACCAACATTTATATATAAACACGGAACAGTAAACAACCAACAAGTTCATAAGGTAAGCCAGGATTTGAACCCCGATCAACCATCCAGAGATAGACATGTCCCCACAGATATTTCTAATTGCCACATACAATGTCAGCATGAAAGCTATAATCTGGATGCAAATACATTAATTAGAGCTAAAGCATAAAAATGGTTCCTTTAAGTATCTATAATTTATATTAAGAGCAAGAGACAAGAACTTCTCACTTCAGCTCATCTTAAAGGCCTGCAGAGTCAACGATTCCAGGCGATCAGAGATCGCAACTAAAACACAAGCACGTATCAGGTTAGGGTGGGCGTCACGTTGGAAATGGGAGATTCTGGGCACTGGCCTAGGCACAAATAACGGGACCCTAACATAAACTGGGGCAAGCATAACTGGGGACCTCCGTGAGCACAGGTTTCTCTTTTCCCTCAGACAACAAACGAGAAAATCTTCCCTCAACACATATTCCAACCTTTTTCCCCTGAAGTCTCTTCCAACTGCACTCCCCACACACACCCGGCCCCAAATTGAACATCTCACACGAACGCCCCGAAGAGTACCCACTGCTTCAACCCCACTCCACACAATCAACCATGAGACAGAGGATCGGAGACCCCGCCAGCCGGTGGATTCCCAGCCCGCCCGACGTCCGCCAAATCTCCTCCTCCATAAGTCTTAAAGAGAACACACAAATCCAGCCATTCCGCCTCCTCTTACTGCGAACTACGCACTACGCAGAAGCCCCCGCTACTGCTGCTCCGCGTAACGCCAGCGCAGGCCCAGGCCCAGGCCCAGGCCATCTTCTTCCCCACACCCCGCGTCTCTCTTCAATGTGTTCGAGGCCTCCTGCCCGACGAGGCCCCATCCACACGATCGAGATCCTCCTGTCCCCCTCCCTCTGCTTTTTTCTCTGACGGAGCCGGCTCGGGCCTATACCTGCGGCCGTAGATTCCTCACTCGGTTAAAAGCCCCGTGCTCGCGCGCGAAGGCAGCCTCCGTCTCCCCTCACTGAGGCGACGGGGAAGATTAAAGCTCGAGCAGTATCTCCTCCTCACGCCGCGGCTTCTCCCTCCACCGTCCTCTGCTCCCGCAGCCCAAGCGCAAACAGCAGCACCGACATGTTGGGAGCCCCCGTCCCAGCGGCCGCTACTGGGCCCTCCCTCCTTCCCCGCCGCGCAACGTCAGAATGCACCGGGTGGGAGGAGGGGAAGAGCGCCCCCTCCCTACAAGTACCTCGGAGGATAGAGTCCTGCCGGCACCTTAAAAAAAAAAAAATCGTTAAACTCTATTGGTCGCAACGACGGTCCTTCACAGCTCATCTTACTACCCACATTTCCATTGGATTCTCTACCACACAGGCTCTCGCTTCCTACATCTCAATTGGCTCGATTACTTGCCACTTACTTTCTTAACCATTTCCTCAAATGCCCGTTGAATGCACGCGTTTACCTCAGCTTCGCAGCTATTGGTCACTGAAGCTGTCAATTAAATCTACTCTCTTCACCGTCCTCACCTATGCGCAATTAAAAAAAAACCCCCACAGGCTCTGCAGTATGGCATTTCATTGGCTAGACTAAATGCCAATTAACCCCCCCCCCAATTCCCCTAGTTCTTTCTTTTACTAAAACACAAACTGACTTCCTCCTATCCCCTTCCAATTTTACCTTTCTTACCATTGGATATAAAGGTTGTCCATCATACCTAGCTTCCGCGTCCTTCATAATAGCTTCGCAAATAGCCAAGGACGCAGGCGTCAGCCCTGCAGTTCAATTGGGAGGGGGGGAAGAAGGAGGGCGGTATTTGAAAAAAGACCTATTCACCCTCCCCACTCTACCTCTAAGGCCACAATAGACTGTCTTCCCTGTGATTGGCTGAGCGCAGGAGCGGCCTTCTCTCAAGTACTTACCGGGACGGAGGGCGGGGGAGGAGAGAGTAAGATACCCGTATGTTCTGTCGTATTACATCATCGCTGTCCAATAGGAAAGTGCAGAGCATCTCGGTTTGCTTTCAACCAAGAGAACGTGCTAAGAGCTCTGGATTTTTTTGGCTGCGTGATATTGCCCCTAACGGGTTGCTGAGGAAGGGAGGTTGGGTGTTCTGAGTCACCCTAAGGACGCGCATTGCTGGCTCATGTATGTCCACTCGGAAGGGAGCCTCATTGAGTTAACGGAGGTTTTCTGCCTAGGAAGTGTGCCTAGTATTCCAGCCTTCTGGTGGCTAGCTTGTTTCATGCACACATGTATGTATACATAATGTAATGTAAAGTAAAGGCTGAGAAATGGTCCCAAAGGCTGTACAAACAGCTACAATTGGACACCTTTATGCAAACCTCAATGCCTTAAGCGTGCTTTCTCAGAAATAAGCCCCACCATGTTCAAAAGGCCTTACTGAGAAATATGCAGAGCTGAAGCAGTAAAGTCCCAGCACCCTGGCAGGACCCACTGACCAAATACTGCCCTATAGCCCCTATAAATAAATATAAATATATAATAATCATAATAATGGATTACAATTATCCATTTGTACATATCCAGCACTTTTAGTTTTCCATTACATCCCAGAATAACAGCCATTATGAAAAAAAAGTTAAGAGTAGCTCCTTGGGCTTTAATTGCCTGGTACTCTTAGGAGTACCGTTCTTTCCAACTGCCTCATACATCCTGTGTTCCCACTGACATGGAGAATGGAGGGCATTTTGCAGAGGACCTAATCAAACCTGAAGCTTTATCTATCATATGTGAGACAAAAGTGGTAAAAAAATGCTCCCTTCCCATGTTCCAGGAGATTCCTCATACTCAGTTCTGTGCCTTTGACGCAAAGTCTGTACTTCACTGCAGTTTACCTCCAAGTGTATCTATCTATTTATTAAAAGCTTTTACATCCCACCCTTCACTGAAAGTCTACAGCTTTGGAGGCACTGAAAAAGATAAGAAACCCGTAGTGGCAGGCTGAAATTAGAAGGCAGTTCATTCTCTCCCTGTCTGGACACCTGTAGCCTTATTTTCAGCTCAAGTTAGCACATAAGCACCCAGAACCACTTGCAATTTTTGCCTTCTGCAGAGCTGAGATGCTAGTATTTCTCCCATTTTATTTTAAGACTAAGTCTTCATGCACACTTATCTAAGCCCCAGTAATTGGGAAGCCTAATTTGCAAAGTTTCCAGACCATTTTCAAAGACCTTTCAAAAGTACAAGGCCTTGTATTCCAGATGGATGTTGCCAAGACTAAAACTGTAGCTGGACAATTTCTGCCCAGTTAAAGATGTAACTGATAAATCATCTTAAGATGATAAAAAGTGTTCCATGCCACCAATGCCACTTGTGCCACCAATGACTATATTGGATCCAAGAGCAGCCAATTCTTTAGGGGAATGCAACCCCCTCCAGAACAGTTAACATTACTTAATCAGGTAGACAAACCATCCACTAACAGTTCCACCATCTTGTCTGGATTGAGTCACAGTTTATTAACCCTCTTCCAGCCTATTACCATACCCAGGCACTAACTCAGACTATCCACTGCTTCACCTGGACTTGATGAAAAAGAGATCTAGCCGGTCTTATCTGCATATTACTGACACCTCAGCCCACCCCTCCAGATAAGTTCTCCCAGCAGGTTTGGTTAGATATTAAACAGTATGAGGGATAAAATAAAAAACAGGACTACACAGCACAGGGTCCAAAGGACAGAGCAATAATCCCTCAGCTCCATCTTCTGGAATCAGCCATCCAAGTAGGAGTAGAATTGGTGAAATACAATACCTCCAAATCCCAGTTTAGACAGCCTATCCAGAAGGGTACCAGAATCTGTTGAAAGACCTTTAGACCTTGAATCCCTAAGATTTTTGGGTCAATAGACTCATTTGGAATTTGGGGAGATTATCATGCATGCTTTTCTGAAATAGCTCCTATATACATGCCTTTTCAGAATAGTTCCCTTTGTTCCATAATGGAATAAAGGTAGGATATGAATGTATTAAAATATTTTTAAAGTTTTAAAAATCATCCAGAACATAAGAAGAGCTTGCACAAAAACCTATCTCATCAAGCATTTTGTTCTTGCAGCTGCCAACCAGCTGTCTGTGAGAAGTCCACAAATATGCCATGAATGCAATACCAGCAATAGGTGTACATGGCCATCTATATAAGGTAATATATAGCCATCAGTAGCCATTATCCTCCATGAAGTTGTGTAATCCCCTTCTAAAGCTTTCACATTGTTGGTCATTAGAATATCTTGTGGTAGTGATTTCCATAATTTAAGTGATCTATGAGGAAGTACTTCCTTTTATCTGTCCTGCATCTCCCACCAGTCAGTTGCTTGGGTGACCCCACTGGGTTCTTGTATTATAAAAGATGGAGGGAAATCTTTCCCTATCCAGTTTTGACATGCCATGTATAATTTTGTACCCTCTATTATGTCTCCCTGATGGAATCTTTTCTAAGCTGTCACAAATGTAACCTTTCTTCATAAGGCAGTTGTTCCCCCATGAGAAGCCCAAAAGCTGTTGCTGAGCACTAGAATCTTTTTTAAGTTGGTACAAAGACCAGGCTAGACTCTGACACTGCTCTACAAAGAATTTCAGAATGGTGATCAATAATGAACTACACAAAAGTACAGATGCAATTCATTTTTTTTGCAAAGGAAACAAACATTTCTACGAAAGTTGTCTTTCAATGGGCAAGCCAAAAAAAAAAAAAAAAAGCTCTAGAAAAGCAACAACCAACATAACACTGTGCTGTAGAACTACAGCATCTGCTGCTCCTTTTAGTGGACCAAGCATGCAATCCATTTGACACATGCAAGATAGACACATGTGCATCAGCTGAACATTTTCAGAGCTCAAAAACCAAAGGTAAAAGGTGAGATAATAATGTGAAAGTGTTGTCAGCTCCAGTATCTTCCTGGCGTTACTGATGTTATTTTGTCAAGATGTATTTCACAGATCATTGAGTTGAGCATAAAGCAGACTTAATCCATGAAAAGATCCATCAGCTACTATCACTACAAAGACACATCTTTTCTCATAGTAACAAAAACATAATGACAACAACAACAAAAGTTTGGGAACTTGGAAGAAGCTACTTAGAAAATATCAAATAGGTATTTGAAAACAAACGATTTATTGTACCAATAATCTTGATGTTTCTTTTTACTTGCATGACTTATTTTGTTTTATTTTTATTTATTATGTTTATATCCTGCATTTTTTTCCTTTAAGGAACCCAAGGGGGCTTACATAATCCTCCTCCTCTTGTTTTCATACAACCCTGTGAGGTAGGTTGGGCTGGGAGTCTATGACCGGCCCACAGCCACTCAGTGAGCACCACGGCTGCATGGGGACTAGAACCCATGTCTGCCAAGTCCCAGTCCATCGCTCTAACCACTATGCCATACTGGCAATCTTGAGTTTAAGATCCTGTGTGTATGATATAGCCAGTTTGGTAATGTAATGGGTTATGCATAAGTGTACAGAATATGCATGCACATATAAACTTCCCTTCAGAAGAATACTTTTATGGGTAGAGACAGAACAGTTTCCTTCCAGCCTTCTCTGTCTTCACTATGCAGAGTTTAGTAGATACTACCCGGTGGTAAAGGTAAAGGTTTCCCCTTGACGTTAAGTCCAGTCATGACTGGCTCTAAGGGGTGGAGCTCATCTCCGTTTCCTAGCCGAGGGAGCCAGCGTTTGTTTCCGTGGCTTTGGCCAGCATGACTAAACTGAAGGCACGGAACGCTGTCATCTTCTCACCGAAGTGGTACTATTATCTACTTGTATTTGCATGCTTTCGAACTGCAAGGTTGGCAGGAGCTGGGATGGAGCAACGGGAACTCACCCCATTGTGTAGATTCGAACCGGCGACCTTTCGATCAACCAGACCAGCAGCACAGCAGTTTAAACCACTGCGCCACCTGCATCCGTGTGGTATGGCTGGGTTAATTGTCATAATTATTGATGTATGAATACTGCACCTAGGGTGGTTACTTGTGCCTCACCAAAAAAGAGGAAATACATCACCAAAAGACAGCACAAAGGGGGACACAGATATGCATATGCCAATTTATAGGTATAGATGCAAATATAGAAACAGTGTGATTTAACAGTAATACAGTATGACTCGCTATAGCAGCAAAGAGTGGAACCAAGTAACCTGTGTGTGTCTGCTACCCAACTGTTGATGGGCTTATGGTTCATTACATTTAAACCATACTCGGACTGGGGAATTCTGTATATGAGCTTTTTAACCCACCACTTTACCAGGGCTACTGCTTCTGGATTCTTTGCAGAATTAGATAGGTTCTTTTACTGCTTTATTTCATTCATTCTTTCTACATATTCCATTGCACAAATACAAGGCAGCACTGAAGAATTGCAAAAATATGCGAGCTTTTCATTCTGGTGCAGTTCTGCCACTTTTACTGCACTTTCCTCACCCCCCCCTCCAAAAAAAAGCCATAGAAATGCTTGGAAAGCATAGGAAAGGCCTGGAGGAGGATGACCTCAGATAAAGCATTCACAAACAATTGTCACTGCAGAATCACATGAGCACAATAAACACCTCATGTGGAGAAACCCTATAGAGTCCTTCAAACCGAATCCTCCATAAAGTAGGACACATAGCCAACCTAGCTGCATAATGAGTGTGTCTAGCGCTTATTTAGTCCTGTGAGCAATGTAGGCAAGCTCAAGGAACTCACCGACAATAGAAGGAGGTGCAGGAAAAGAAGAACAAGAAGGCAAGAATAACAAATGCTTTTACAGCTGCTCAAAGGTGGCTACATTTTGGAAGAAGGGTTAAAAGGATCATGTGGAAAATAGGTCTTGAGGTTAATTTTGAAAGGAGCGTTTGTTAGAGATGGCATAACATAACCTTGCAAAATCTTTACTTCAGCAAGCGCTGAACTGGCCATTTCACAATGAATGCACCTACTTAGCAGTTTTACCTTAAAGCTTTCCAATTTGGCAGGGCACAGCCACATAATCCTGGAAGTTTGTCACTACATGAATAAAAACTTCCCAAAACACAGCAGATAGTTGCATAGTATTTGTTCATTTTGGTGGTCATTTGTATACCACTTTTCAGCCCTAAAAAGAAAACAAAATGGGAATACAATAAAAACAATTTAAATACATTAAGACAAAAATTGAAATAGAACAATAACACATAATAAGCAAGTGGAGAAAGAAATTTCTTAGAGACTAAAAGAGTGTTTAGTGTGTTAGCCAAACTGGAAATTCTGTGATGTTGGGGAAGAGTCAACTCAAAGTCAGTTAAACCACGAAGTCCAACTCTGTGTTTCTGCCAGCAACCTAGAATTCCCAGTTTGGACATCATGCCAAACGACCCATAGATGCCTTGGGTTGTTTAGCTCCTCCTGCTTTTGACAGGAGCAACTGGGCAGTGGGATTCAGTATCCCTACATGTTCCCACTTCATTCACAATAATCCAGTGTTTAAAACCTAGGCAATAAAACATATTTCCAAGAGAACACAGATAACTGCTGAATGCAGGGTTCTGAGAAAAATAATCTTGAAATGTTCAAAGTTGTGGAATTCATCAGTGTTTACTATTTGATGCAGCAATTCTTCCTTGTGATGTTTCTTACTTCATTTGCCCTGTGATAGCCAGTTACTTTGTTGAGCCTAACCTGCAAAAAAATGTTTGGCACATGTGTGATTTTTTTTCATATCTCTGGTTTATTACCAGTCTGCCACCTGAAGATGTACCAGTACATCAGGATCTGACTGAAGGAGTTCTGTGTCAACCTTCCGACTAATCAATGACCTACTTTATTACTGCATCCCAAGCCCAGGCTCAAAGAGAAGCTTTTTGCATTGAATGAAGTTCTGATCGATAACTGGCATGAAGGACACGGCAGGGTACTGTGCAATGGAACAGAGAATAGCTTTTACGAAATGTCATTTCATAACATCTCCCGTTGGTGGTCCAATCTATTTTGGGTCCAACAGGAAGTCATAATTCAAATTACTTTTTGAAGTATAATGTGTGGATTGTGGAAATATACAAAGCACTGAACCAAAAAATCCCTTTCATATAAATATTAGCACATGACAGAAAAGGAAAATTATTTTGTTTTCTCCTCAGTTTTATGTATTTTCCCTTAATATCATGGCGGTATGCTCAACCCAGGCATAATGGTACTAGGACTGAGGCTTGCTGTGCCAAAATACTGTCCTTGTTCTATCACTGTAATTTCCCCACCAGCTTACCAAAGGAATGGACATTTACAGCACCATCCTATATACATCCTATATTCAAAAGCAAGTCCCTTTGAATTCAGTGAGGCTTACTTCCAGGTGAAGGAATAGAAGACAGGCCCCTGGCAATCCTTTAACTATCCTCTACATATACACTGAAGTAATATATAAGCTATCCTGTGCACTTATATTAGAGTAGGTGAGACTTGCATTTAAATAGATATGTATAGGATTGTACTGCAAGTTGCAATCCTATACACAGTTACCTGGAAGTAGTGCCCAATGATCCTAGTACAATTTAAATCAGGATAAATTTTCTTAGCATTGGGTTGTCACAGTTGCTTAAAACTATACAATCCTTTCCTCATTGATCCATTCATCTATTTATTCCCAAGAAGCCAAATGAAGTCTTTCCTTTTCTCCCAAATATTTAGAGATGACATGGGAAACAAGGACAGGGTTTTTGTACCATTACTACTTGGCTGGAAGAAGGGATGCAGTGAACAGAATGTAACTTGTTATGCATTTAGTAGGGCCATTACAGGAAACATGGATTTGGGAACTATCCACCCTATGGACAGGGTGTTATCTAGCTCTGGACTAGTGAAAGAAATCCTGGGAATGTAAGCCTTGCTGGAGCTTCTAATAGTTCAGCATCCTGTTTCCACAGCAGCCACAGGTCTCTGTAGGAGGTCAACAAGCAGTACATGATAGCAAAAGCATTTGACTGTTACTGCTTCCTGCAGAGGCATACTGCAACTAAGCCCAGAAGTGGCATATTAATCATAACTAGTAGCATTTGATGGACTAATTGATATCTATTTCATTCATTTCATATGGTGCTTAATGTGAAAAATCTCTAAGTGGTACTCATAAATTTTAAAACACATGAAATACAGTTAAAAGCATATTAAACACCATTTCAGTAAGAGTAACAACACAAATGCATTTAAAATACACTACTGAAAATAATTCCAATTCGCAGCAACAATGCAAAACAGTACAAGAAACAGTAAGAAGGAACAGCCTATAATTAATTCCATTTATTTGCAAGCCTGAGAAGGCCTGAGTAAACAAGTGCACTTTGAGAAAGCACTTGAAACATACCAGATTTTCAGCACCGCCCCCTCCCCCAGCAACTGCATGATAGAGGGCTTTCCAGAGGGTGGGTGCTGCCACTGAGAAGGACCACCTCTAAGATATTAGATGGTGGCATTCTGTTCCTCATGGGAAGACCATTAAGGCTTTTGAAAGCCTTAAAGTTTGGCTGGATAAATATAAGGGAAGGCAGTCAGCTGGTATTCTCTTCCCAAGTTGTTTAGGGCTTTATATGTCAATAGCATAACCTTGAAAATGGCCCCATACCTAATAGGGAGCCAATGCAGTATTCTTAACACAGGTGCTATGAGAACATAGTTGGGTGTGCCACAGAGTGCTCTAGCTGCTGCACCCTGCACTCGCTGGATGCAGTTTCAACACCAAGGGGAACCCCGTACAGAGTGTGTTACAGCAGTCCAATTATGAGGTTGCTACTGCATGGATTACCATAGGAAAGAATGGACACATTCAGTGATGGGCATTCTGGGCCACTGAGGTCACTTGGGCTTCTACTGCCACAGACAGATTTGGTAGCACTCCCACAGGTCAGCCATGTTCTTCACAGGGATTGGGCTGTTGGCCTAGTTCAGATTAGGCCAACAGCTCAGTTCCTGTGCTTAGGAACCACCCGGCTGTATGGTCTCTATCTTATCAGGACACACCTTCAGTTTATTAGCCCTCAGCCTAGCCATAAGTATATACAGGCACCAGTTCAGAACTGGAATGTCCCTCCTGATTCAGATGTTGCTGAGTGTCATTGGCATACTAGTGACACCTTGTCCTGAACCTCCTAATGACCTCTCCCAGTGGCTTCATTACATTGAGAACAAGATACTGCCTTGTTGTCTATGCTACAGTCTCCTTTTTAAGTCCTCCAAACTATTGGCCATCACATTTTCTGACAGTATTTGCTATTATGGTAACTCTAAACTAGATTTATATCTATGTAGTTGGAGCCTATTTCGAAGTTCTCAAATTTTGTTAAAATTTGTGTCCTGCTATCAGATCAAGAGATATATGTCATCACCTACTGAGCCCATTACTTTGCTCTTGCCTATTAAAACAATCGACAAAAATTTGTCCAGTCAGTTGCTATTGCTTGTATGTTACTTGTCTAATATAACTGCTTTGCTTTGCTGGTAGACAACTCCTCTGTTCTTTCCATTTATATGGAAACACTAACTTTAGTTCCGTTCATTGAAATAGGGAACTGTATTAGTTCTCAAAAAGGACTGATGGAACAAAAAGAATGCCCTAGCAAAGCAAGTCTGACAATTTTTCTTGGAAGACAGTAATGCCATAATATGGATATAATCCCCCAAAAAGGTCTATTTGCCACAGAGGTGCATATTACCTCTGTAAGCCGCCCAGAGACTTTTTTTTTAGTAATTGGAATGGCATACAAAAACCTTAAATAAATAAAATTAAATATTACTTCAAATTGCAGAAGCACCCAAAGCAACATATTTCCTGTGGATCTTAACTCACTGAGGAATCTGCATTCTCAGCTCCAAAATAAGTTGTTTGTTTTTAAAAGTATTCTGGAGCCAACGAAGTTGTTGAGCTATATACTTGGCAAAAATAGCAAGTCTTTTTCCTGCATGTATTATTTTAATTGCATTGTTCTGATGAGATTAAACAAACTATGGGTTAGTTCTGAATTAAGGGCCAAACCTGACACCATGCTAATTTCATACCATGTAGCCGAGGCTGCTTTTACTTTTTTTACTCCTGTGTTAGTGAACCCAGCCCTGATTTGGATCAGGATCACAGTGCTCTGGGAAGGGTTAACTTTTAGGGGGGGGGGGAATAATAGCAGGGAGGAATGTTTAACCTTCCCCTCACATACTGCTATGATGCCAATCCAAATCGGGTCTGTATATGCTTGGACAAACTTCAGCTACATGCTGACTTTGCTCTAAGTCATACATAGAGTAGACCCACTGAAATGTTAATTAGGTTGGACACCTGTGCTGTGTGGCTTTTCTATGCAACAGGAGCCCTCCACCAAGTGGACATAATGGTATTTTCTACACAATGCATTTATTGTACACTCATCATTCCCTACTCAGTTGTTTTTGGCTACTTTAGATGATGTTGTGATCCTCCAGTTTCATTCCTGTGTCTAACCATCACTTTCAGCTAATTATTAAAAGAGCATCCACCTCAGAGGTGCCAATGGATCTTAGTTTATAGAAACATAGAGTGAGTCAGGAGGGGTCTCCTGGGCCATCTAGTCTGACCCCTGCTCCAGCCGGCTCCACTCATGCCATGCCTACCATGTGCATGTCCAGCCTATCCATAAACACCCTTACCACTGGGGCTTCAACCACCTCCCATGGAAGTTCATTCCACACCCTCGGGGTCCTAACCGTAAGGAAGTACTTCCAGACAACCACCTTGAATCTTGGTTGCCTGAGCTTTGTTCCATTGGAATGCATCCTGCCCTCCACTGTAGGGGGAAAAAACCTGTATGTTGCTAACAGGTGCCCTCCGAGTCTCCCCCTCTCAAGACTGAAAAGACCCAGCTCCCTCAGTCTCTCCCCATATGGCTTACCCTGCAAACCAGCCACCATCCTAGTGGCCCTTCGCTGCACCAATTCCAACCTTGCTATATCCCTATTGTAATGAGAGGCCCAGAACTGAACACAATACTCCCACTGAGGGTGCACCAGAGTCTTTAATGTGGCAGTAATACCTCTCTTGATCTAGAAGCCACACTTCTGGCTATGCATCAACAAAAGTGTATATTTTTTGTATACTGGACACCACAATATCATGGGCTGGTCTAAATTAACTGTTGGACATGTAATACAGCTAATATTTCTATTATCTATACATTTTGGCAATGCCCAATGACTGCCCCTTTTTGGGAAAAGGTAATGCAAATATACTATGTGTTAGAAAGCACTTGCATGCATATGCTTCTTAAATATCAATATGTTTTTGGAACTTAAAGTTAAGCTAACATAAATGAATTTTCTGCTAAAATATCACATTAAACAAAAAACCATCTCCATTGAACTGAGGACTTAACAATACTTTCAAGTATTGAACAGGTGGCCTTTAGGCATGACCAACTAATGAGCACATATATAGATTCTTGGTCTGTCCTTGTTGAAGCCTATCCGTAACTGTGCTTAAGGACAGTAGAATATTTTGCTTTATATAAAATATATAGAAACATAGAAACAGAGCAAGTCAGAAGGGGTCTCCCGGGCCATCTAGTCTGACCCCCGGCTCCAGCTGGCTCTGTGCACGACATGCCCACCATATGCATGTCTAGCCTATCCTTGAACAGAGGTGTATGTAGAGGTTTATTTATTTTATATGTACCAATTGTAATTAACCTATTTCAAATTTCATGTAAGAAAACTGTACTATTTTACTTTTACATTTTTCTTTTTCTTTTGTTTTGATTTAATGAAATTTAGAATTAAAAATAATGGGAGGGGGGAAGAAAATGTGCCATTTAATGTTAAAAGCAAAAGAAAGTGCCATTTTCTTTTGCATCTTTGTACTATTCAGTACACCACAGTGACACCTAGAGGTTATGCAATGGAAAAGCAGGAAAGAAAACACCTCACAATGTGCTTGGATCTCAGTTCTGTGACTAAAGCAAAAATAGATATATCAGATTAAAAGCCTTATATAGACAAGCTCAGTGTAGGGGCATTCAGTATGGATATCAGCAAATGCAGGAACTGGAGGGAAGGATGCAACAGGGCAAATGGATTATCCTTTGAGTTATGTAAAGAGATGAGACTTTTTAACACTGCATTAAACACAAAAAATTTGTAACATTCTCTCTAATATGTAGTGTGTAGTTTAAGAAGATCTAAAGGGCCTGTTTAAAAATGATGTGCTAGGGGCCATGCATTCTTGCCTAGGGAAGAAATTTTAGTATTGTAGGGCCACCATCAAAATCACAGTCATGGAATAAGACAATCAGGTCCAAACCCTGCTCAATGCCAGAATCCAAGTTAAAGCATCACTGGCAAATGGCTGTCCAACGGCTTTTTAAATGCCTCCAATGTGGGATTTCCCATGACTTCCTTAGCTAATTGGTTCAATTGCCGTACCGCTCTAACAGTCAGAAGGGTTTTCTTGATGTCCAGCTGGAATCTGGTTTCCTGTAACTGGAACTCATTATTTTGCATTCTGCACTCTGGCATGATTGAGAAGAACTCCTGGCCCTCCTCTGTGTGACAGCCTTCAAGTACTTGAAAGTGCTATCATAATGCCCCTTAGTCTTCTCTTCTCCAGGCTAAACATGCCCACTTCTTTCAGTCTCCCTGCATAGGGCTTTGATCATCCTTGTCACTCTCCTCTGAACTCCCTCCAGTCTGTCTACATCATTTTTGAAGCATGGTGACCAGAACTGGGCAAGCTGGGGCCTAACCGTGCGGCATGGATGAGAACCTGCACCTCATGTGATTAAGAAGCTGTACTTCTATGGATTCAGCCCAAGACAGTATTTGTGCCTTTTTTGTTTTGCAACCACATTGCATTACTGGCTCATATTCAGCCTGTGACCTGCAACCATTTCAATTCTTGTTTGTAGTATTCTTGAATGACATCTTGTACCCACCTATCCCATCTTGTAGCTGTGCATCTGATTCCCTTTTCCGAAGTGTAGAACTTGTCATTTGTCCCTACTGAAGTTCACGCTGTTGCTTTCAGCCCAGTACTCCAGCCAAGCAAGATTACTTCAGATTTTGTTTCTGTCTTCCAGAGTATTATCTATCCCACCCAATGCTGTGTCACCTGTAAATCTGATCAGTATTCCCTGCACCTCCTCATCCCAGTCATTAATACAAATGCTGAAGAGCACTGGTCCCAGGACTGAGCCTGCAGTCCTCCACTTGTTGCCTGTCCCTAGTCGGAGAAGGCGCAATTGAGAAGCATACTTTGAGTCCAATTTTGTAGCCAACTGTGGATCCATCTGATAGTTGTTCCTCTAACCCAACTGTAACTAGTTTGCTGATCAGAATGCCATGGGGCACTTTGTTAAAACCTTTACTGAATCAAGGTATGTGTCTGCAACATTCCAACTGTCCACAAGGGAAGTCACTCAATCCAAGAGAGCGAGATCAGAATAATATGACAAGAATTATACGTGATAAATCCATGCTGGCTTCTAGTAATTACTTTATTATCTTTATTATCTGCTGCACAATTTTCCAAAGGACTAATGTTAGACTAACTGCTCTGCAGTTCCCAAGTTCCTCTTTTCTCTCCATTTTGAAGATAGGGACATCATCCCTCTTCTAGTCATCTGACACGTCACCCACCATACAATATTTTTCAAAGATAATAGACAGCAGTTTTGAGAGTTCTTTGCCAGGTCCTTTATTATTCTAGGATGCAGTTAATCAGGCCCTGGAGATTTGAACTCATGAAAAGATACCAGGTGTTCCCTGACCATTTGTTTATGAATCTCAAGCTTCAATCCTGCCCCTTCAGCTTAATTTCTGCTAGGAGGGTCATAACCTGCTTTTGGAAGAAGACTGAGCCAAAGTAGGAGAAAGTTCTCCTACTTTCGCCTTTTCTTTGTCATTTGTTATCAACTTGCCCGCCTCTTAAGGAAGCTGAACCACCTTTTCTTTTCTCTGTCATTTACTGTGCACTTACCTGAAAAAAAGCCTTTTCGTTGCTTTTAGCATCGTTTGCTAGCCTCAGTTCATTCTCAGCTTTAGCATTCCTGATGTCGTTCCTGCACTTTTGTGCCAGCTGTCTGTCTCTTCTTTTGTTACTGGCCTTCCTTCCACTTCCCATACATGTCCTTTCTTCTTTTTAGGTCAACTGGAAGCTTTCTGTGGAGCCACATTGGTTTCTTTTCTTGTCTTTTCTCTTTTGCTTCTGTTGGAATTGTTTGTCTTTAAATTTTCCTTTTTTTACAAAATCCCACCCATCTTGGAATTCTTTTTCCTTAGGGTCATTTGCTGCTGGACCTTACTTATCATTGTCCTGAATCTATTAGAATCAGCTCTCCCAAAATCTAGAGTATTTGTATGGCTTCACAATCTGATGTAATTTCTTTGTAGCTCCATTTAGAAATATCATTTGTTCCCACATATTTTAGAAGAAAGGGATATATGACAGCATACCTGGTGAGTCCATGGGTCATCATGGCACATGGGTTTCAGTACATCTCCATGCAACTAGGAGTACTCACTTTGACCACTCTTCTTTTCTTCTTGATCAGCTGACCATCTGCATCTTGCCTCCTGTTGCAGATGTTCCCATGTAATTCTTCCTCTGGACTTTTTCTGCAGGGGCTCAAAGTGATAACTTAGCTCTAGTGATTCCACTGATTCTTCTGCTCCTGTTACCTTTCTCTAGGGAATTTCCTCTACAGTGGCTTTCCTCAACTCAGCATTCTCCATATCTGCTTTAACCTGCTGCTGCTCTTCCATTTCTGTGGCTGCAGGAGCACTGCAGTTCTACTGTTCCATCTAAGAACTCTTCCCTTTCTCTTATTCTTTGGAGGGAGGATGCCCACTGCTCAAGCACTCTCACTTTTTCCTCTAATAGTGCAACCAGCTAGCATTTATTGCAGGCATACACCATGTTAGGAACACGAACATTGCACATCCTTTGCAGGCCACTACAACTAGAGAATCCTTTCTATACACTGTGTCCTCTAGAAGAAGAAGAAGGGGGCAAATGAAGATGTATTGATTTTCACAAGCCATTAGATCTCTGGCCTGCTCTCTTTAGCCCATCAGTTGAAGTCTGACTTCTTTGCTGCTTGTGGTGACCCCCTTTCATTTCTCAGGTGTATCTAGATTATCCCTACCAACTCACATCCCAGTCTTCTGTGCTACTCATGTTGATTTCCCCAGAATTCCCCACCACCTCAAACAGCCTTGCCTGTCTAGTCTAATGAGCAATGAGCAGCCCAGTGAGCAATGGCTCTCAGGGGGCTTAGGAAGTCCTCTAGTTACTTGGTCCCAAATTGTTTAGGGTTTTAAAAATTACCACCAGAAGTTTGAATTGAAATTGAATAGGCAACTGGTGTTGCTGATACAGTTTAGGTGTTCTGCTTGGACTACCTGATCACCATAAACATTCAGAATGCTGCATTCTGTACAGCTGGAGCTTCCCAACCACAAAATCTTTGTTGATCAAAAACAGCAGGTCAACAATTTTGAACAGTATTATGGCATAAAGATGGAATTTATCTTTGTACATTTGGTGGGCTACAGTACAAGATTAATCGACTCACAATATTTCTAAATCTACACCATCTGCATCCTGTTTTTTGACTATTGTTATACATCCACACAACATAAAATATCTAGAAGAACAATACTTTTAACAGCTGTATAGCACTTTTATTTGTTCAGTGCATTACACATGTGTCATCTAGCTAAGTCTTTACAACTAATCTGTAAGGTAAGGCAGTGATAATTATTCTTTACCATATTTCAGATATGAGGGATGGGGGCAGATTGAAGTCATGAAGTCACCTAATGAATACAAATAAAATGGGATCATAATTTTTAAATATTAAAGAAATGAAAATAAAGTTAAGGTAGAATAAAATGTAAAGTACACTTTCAGCTAAAGGAGCTTGAGCACATAAATGTTTCTGTCTGTCCTCAAAAGGAGATGAACATTAGATTGAATATGTATCCCTCATAAGGGATGGGGCAGCTGCTGAAGGGGTACAGTGTTGTGACAGACGTTTTCTGACTAATAGTCTTTATAATGTTAAAGTGAACAACTGCATTGTAGAAGTCCATAACAAAAACCAAGCAAAGTTAGAATACTGGCCATTAGGGTAATGCAGCTTAATGATACAAAGTTGATTCCAAACTGAATACCTTTCCTCCCTTCCATACCAAAAAGGTGGATCCATCAAGGTGGATCCTGCTGCTTATGAGAAATTTGCTTGGAATGCCTGATGTTTCTCACTTGGTTCACCTCTTAACCTAAAACCATACAATTGGACTAATGATGTTAAATCCATTCCCTCCCACCTTACCTTCTTCACCAGACTTTCCCACAGAGTTACAAACTGTCTGATTCTCAGTGATGGTCCAGTTTATCTCTGGATCCAGAGGCCTTGCCAAATCAGCAGAGAATTTCAGCCTCTCCTCTGCTTCTGAATCGGAAGCTGAGTCAATGACCTTTGAAGGCTGAATTATAGGAGGAATAGGCCCAATCCCTATACACTGCTTCTCATGAATGTTAATCTTGTGTGCACAAACTGTGGTGCCCTCAGAGGCTGATTAGCAGATCTTTAAGGTGGTGGTTTATGCTGAATAAGAAACTCCTTGCAATGCTCCGGGCCCAGGACTATTCAGTGATGCCATCAAAAATGACTTCAGGGCAGATTTAGTCAGTCAACAGAATGGACAGGAATGCCCGCAAACTCCCCATGTGCAAGCTGCCAGGGGCACAATTCTGCTGCAAAGTAAAGTGCATGCTTCCAGCAGACCCATGTCGCAGCAGAATTGCTGATTCTGTGGCATGGGTAGGGAAGGGGTGTGGCACCTGCAGGGGAGCAAGGCAGCCCCGTAACCCCCAAATTTGTCTGCCCCTGTCTTAGAATGTGGATAAGAGGACTTCAGGGAGGTCCTGAAGTGTAGTTTCTGTGTAGTTTCTGTGGTCATGTCATTTAGTCATTAGGGGGCATTGAACCAAGTGATTCTGGATAAAGTTGGGGTTCCTGTTTCTTTTTGTCCTTGTTGGGAGACAGACAATAAAGTTCTTGCCTAGCTTTTGGACTGATGTGTCCTCTAAAACTGTCTATGCCAGTTTCCAGGCAAAAACTTTTTCCATTCTCCAAACTTTTGACATTTACCAGAGTACATTGCTTGGTTAATCAACCTTTGTTTACATCTTCAGATCTAGCCATCTGCTACATTTCAGCTGTTGGGAGCTAGTGCCAAGCCTTCTCCTCAGTAGATTTGCCTCAATCAGGCTCTTTCAAATGCAGTAGCTGAACACTTTCTGCAGAAGGCTCAGTCATAATTCCTTCTTTTCATTCTCTCCCATGTACTCGCATACAGGAATATTGTCATTGCAGTTAAGACTCGGAATGGCATTTCAGAATTAGCATTTAGATCAATTCCAAGTCCACACATTAGTGCTACAGAGCCTTTATTTTCTTTGCCACTCCAAATTCTTTACCATCACATTCCACACCAAATTCTCCTTGGGAGCAAGACAAAAACCTCTGGCATGCTGTTATGTATCTTCTGGCAACCATCAGGAAGCAAGGCAAACCTGGCTTATTCTGCTCAGTTCTCTGAAATTAGGCACCAGTAAGTTTGTTTGTCAAATCTTTGTTTTGTTTTGTTTTGTTTTTCTTTTTAAGCAACAGAAAGCATGCTACAGACAGAGCAAAATACTTGTGGAGCAGTGGCACATTGTTACTGAACCAACTTTTTAAAAAGATGCCATGAATGTAAGAGAAAGAAAAAGAAAGATTATTTGGCAAAGGAAAGAAGAGTCAGCAATTGGGTTCACACAGCACAAGAAGCAGTCCTGCCTGGTTACCATGGTTCCCAGCTTTTACCATGATCTATCAAACAGATAATCAAGTGGTTTCTATGTTACTATTCCCCCTACTCAGTCCTCCTGCTTTTGGCAGGTATCCCATCAGCTACCACACCTGAAATTCAGTCCCAAGCTGCATTGCTCCCTACCTATATTGCCACCCTTCTTCATTGCCCTGCACATAGAAACATAAAGAGTCAGAAGGGACCTCCCAGGCCATCTAGTCTGACCCCCAGCTCTAGCTGGCTCTGCTCACGACAAGCGGAACCACATCTTTGACTAGAGTGACCGCTCTTTCTGGAGGAGTTTATATTAGTTGCATAGCAGGACCATGAAAACTACAGTTGTGGTTCACACAGTACAACAAGCCATGGCAGCATGAGAAACCGTAGAACAAACTGCTGTTTCTTTTCATGGTTTCTAAAACCAAACTTACCATGGTGAAATGCCACAACTGGGTTTGGACAACCCAGCAAACCCTAAAAAACCACCACAGCTTGTCATGTCTGCACCCAGACAGGCAAAACCAAAACACACTTTATCCGATACAGCTGGGGTGGGTAACTCCTGGCCAGCAGACTACATGCAGCCTCTCCTGACTTCCAGTGTGGCCCCTAGGAATCCTGCTAGTTGCATGGCAGAAAAAAGAACAGTCAATTTGCCCGAAACAAGCTAAATTTGTCCCCTTTCAGCCCTGTGGTTTTACACTGAAAGTCAGCAACAAAGTTTACTGTGAAATTCAGCAGCAACTGAAAGTGAAAAGTCTGAAAACCTGGGACATTGATGACATCTCAGCTCCTGATAAAACAAGGTAAGGCTATTGCTTGAGAAAAGCCTTGCCAAGAAGCACTTCCAGGCTGATCAGTGGGTTGATAGTGCATGGAATCCTGCCTTTGCCATTCAGAAATCTGTTTGCCTCTTTTTGGTTGCTCTCACCTTTGTCCACAGAGTCCACAGGCCTGTTTTGCCTTCCTCTAGGCCACTGGGCTCAGGGTTGCTACTTTTAGATGCAACCCTGTCTATATTTGATCTCACTAGGCCCTGACAACATCCAGAACAGGGAGGGGCTGTAGTTCAGCGAAGGTGCATGTAGCTTAGCTATAGATCACATGCTTGACATTTGGAAGGTCTCAGGTTCAATTCCTAGGATCTCTAAGCAGGACAAGAAAAGCTCCTTTCTGACACCCTAGAGAATCATGGTCAGTCAATGATTGGGTTCACAGAACATGACGATCCATCTTGGGTAATTAGCCACAATAGATTCTCCGCAAATGTGGACCTCTTCCTGCAGGTTGGCTCATTTGTGTGTAACATCTTACCCTCACAACCAATGCCTTGTTGCAGGGGCTATTTTACCCATGAAGGCTTGTTATGTTACTTGAACCCCTATGACTGATCCCATCTTGGGTACAGGGAAGCGGTGAGCATGCCACTCAGCAAGAGTGACAAAAAATCTTTGCCATTCTTGCTGAGTTCATCCAGGATGTTACCAGCAAGCCACTCCTTCAGGTGCCCAAGTGGTAATTTGAAAGAATTGACACTGGATCAGTCTCCACCTTGGCCACAACAAACCCTTTTGCACTCACTGTGGCTTCCCCCTGCCTCTCCCCGCACCCAAAATCTCTATCTCTTTTCATAATTGCCATGGTGACAGTCATTGACAGCCTTCCAGACTGCTCAAGAAGTGCATTAGAGATGCTATCACTAGTTAGCCAACTTTCAAAAAGTGCCCCAAATTTGTACAAACACCTTTGTTCTTTAAAAAAAAGTATTTTGCAAGTATCCAGTTGTGCACTTTCGGGTGACCAACCTGAAAAGTCTCACCTCTATTTTTTTCCACTTTTCAGAGCATCTAGAGGCATAGGAAAGGGTGGTAAACGTATGATAATAAGGCAATTCAGATCCAACCTTAAATACTCACCAGGAAGGGAGTGATACACACTCCTTTTCATCTGCAAAGATCTTTTTGTAACTAGGCTTTCACTACTCAGGTCACTGTTAGATTTTTGTCAGGGAAAAAGCACAGCAGCAAATTTATCGCTTTGTAGCCTAGTTTGAGCAATGTTTCTGGATGGTGCCTCTTGCACTTTGACAGCAGACAATTCCCAAGACCCTTTTCAGGCCAGGGTTTTCATCTCAGTCACCCAAAACCTGCATAACACACTTGCAAAACTTTTTTAATGGAAAAGAAAAACAGAAAAGATATCTACACAAATTCCAAGTGCAATGTTGTTAACAAGGGGAAAGGTGGTCAACTTTGGAAGGGCTGTCAGTGGCTGTTGCTGCAGGAAGCAATCTCTGAAGGAAGGCGAGTGGAGTTCAAGAGGCCTTGCAGTCAGCATGGGGAAGGGAGACAAGAGGGGTCATGCCATGGAGTCCTTTGGAATGCCCATGGGAGACCCAAGTAGAGGGAGCAGGGAAGCGACCCACCGTGAGGCTGATGATCTGTCAGACACCCTTTGGGTTGTTTCATACACAACCCACACTATGTGGCTTATTTGCGGGAGGGGGGTTGTTATGCCATGCAAATGCTTCCAGCATGGATAATCCTGGGCTGGACAGAGCCATGGCCTGACTCAGTGGAAGGCAACTTCTTATGCTTCTAAAATAATCAGCCTTCTGAACCATGTCTGTGTTTTTATTAGCAAGGAACAGTTTCTTGAACTGACCAGTATTGCCACTCCTGAAAGAAAAAATTCACTGTTCTGTTGTTATAATTAGAACAGAACAAATAATGTGGTATCTGCCCCCCGCCCGCCGCCCCCACATAACTTTTTCATATAGTGTGCTAAACACAACGGCACTTGGGTGTGATTTTGCAACATCTTCCCAGCAGAGAAGAGCATACTCTTAATTTATGTTCCCTTTATATGAATGGGGTAGGAGGTGGATTTAAGTATGGAAAAATCCACAGGAATGCTCAGGGCCAAGAATGCGCACCGACAAAACACAAGAGTTGAGCCCTATGGTTCCCATATCATTGTCTTCTAGAACAGGAAAGTAAAACAACAAATTCCAAGAGAGGCATAATTGGAGAGGAATCCGAACTTAAATCCCAGCAAGCACTCCCTGACTGCAAGGCTTCTCTGGCAGCACATCCATACACAAACATTTCCTTCCATCTCTAGACATAAAGGAGGCATTTTGCCAAATGCAGGAAGAGGAGGAGGAGGAGGAGCTAAAAGACATTGGTCAAATTAGCACTGTGTGATTTTAGCTTTCGAATGACCCCGTTGCTGAATAAACAAGATTATGTAACTGTTCTGGTGGAATGTGCAGCCATTCAACAGCAGTGCCACCTTGAGGTTAGCAAAGAGACATTTACTGGAGACGGAGCATGTTCTCCCATATTTCAGAAATCAGTACTAGAACAGGATTTTGAGACATGAAACTCAATCCCATCCATGGTTACAAAGCCACTAAATTCAGTAGGCTTGCTCACACATCAGAGTGAAGCGATTAGCAGCCTTTCCAAGTGACTGGTTTACACTGTAGTCAATGCTCAGTTCCAGCTTGTGTTTTGCAAGCTTCTTCTTGCTGTGGGGATTTCACATTGCCCAAGCACTCGAGATGCAATGCATTTTTACAGGGTGAATGAGACGCCTGCTCCCTCAGCTGGTATGGCCACTGTATTCAGAAGACCACATGAAACTTGCTTGAAGCAATGTTGTAGGCTCCTATTGGAGGGTGCCTGTAACACCCAAAGACCTGAATATCCCCACATTTCCCCCAGTCTGCACTATTCTGAGATCCTGATGAAGATATTTTTTTAAGTATCTTTAAATATCCTTGGAGATGGTACTCTCAGCTAGAGTGATGCTGCACTGCTGTGGCACTCATCCTGTATTGTGCTCTGCCTCTCCCAATACTTTTTTAAATACACGCAAATATAGCCCTGGGAAACATCCAACCAACGTTTTTACCAGAACAAGAAAAGCTGTGAACCACAGCAGCAAGTGTATTCTGGTAGTGCAGCATGATGGTCTCACAGAGGGATTTTTGAAGTCCAGCTGGTCCAATCCCTTGCTTGGTGCAAGAAATCTAGAACTGGCATATCCCGAACAGGAGGCTGGCCAGCCTCTGCTTGAAGGCCTCCAGCACATGAGTGCTTGCCCTCCCTCTAGGTGATTGGTTCCACTGTTAACAGCTCAAGATGTTTTTTCCAACAATCAGCCAAAATTTCCCTTCATTTGACTTAAAGCTCATTCAGTGTAACCCTAACCCTACCCCTAACCCTAACCTTCTGAGGCCACAGAAACATGGTGTTCATTTTTTATTTATTAATTAGATTTATAGCTCTCCTTTTTTACTTTTTTTCAAGGCAGCTCAAATCATTCTCTTCCTCCTGCTCTCAGTCTTATCCCCACAGCAGTCCTGTGAGGTGGGTTGAGCGAAGAGGCTGTGACTGGCCCAGAGTCACCCGTGGGCTCCATAGCTGAGCCAGGACTAGAACCCAGACCTCTTGAGTCCCTGGCCTGCACCCTTCACCGCTCACTGGTGTTATCTTTTTCAGTGCAAATCTGTCTCCTTGCAACAGAATCTGGTATTGTGGGAATGTGAACTTGGGCTACTGGCACTGGATTGTGGCCAGTACAAGAAACACCACTGGAGACTCCTTTCCCCTCCTAGTTGGCGCTTCCTGCAGTCTCCCCTCACCACACCTTGGTACTCCACCAGATCTATTGTGTTGCACTTTTTACGCTTCCTCCCAAGCAGGAGCACCTTTTATTTCTCATCCCCTCACCCTGCTTGCTTTAATTTTTAGAACATGTTGGATGTGCTGCAGTTGCATCTACCCTCATTTTTCCAGATGGTCTGTGGAGGGCTACATGGGCCCAGAAGTGCACAGTGGAATTCTGTAGCTTCTCCCTGCAATGCACCCAGTCTAAATGTGTAAAGGGGGTAGCAAGAAAGAAAGGGTGCAGCTGCCTTAGAGTGAAGAGTGGGAGTGGGGTGGAGGACAGAAAGCACTGGAGAAAAAAGTGTGGGGTAGAGGAGAGAAAGAGCATAGGACTGGAAGAAGGAAAAAGGAACTAAAGCGCAAGGGAGGGGAGGGGAGGGGAGGGGGGAGGGGATTGGAGAGGCCACTGAACTGGTGTAAGAGCCTGGGACTGGGACTCAGGCAATCTGGGCTCTAGTTCCCGCTCCGCCATGGAGTCTACTTGGGTGACTTTGGGCCAGTCATGGACTCTCAGCCCAACCTCCTTCACAGGATTGTTGTTGTGAAGATAAGACAGAGAGGAGAATAAGTTGCCTTGAGTTATCCAAGAAAAAGAAAAGGAGGAAAGGGGGGTTATAAATCTAAAAACTAAATAAACTAAGTTAAGTGCACAACTCTGGCCCATAGCACTTTGATACATTATCTTGAAAGGCTCTAATTTAGTATAATAACGATTTCTGATTATTTTATTTTGCATTTCCTTTTTAATACAGGCACACCACAGTATTTTTCTCTACCCGAAAAAGCTTTGGTAAGTGGCTTTCTAATGCTAGTGATGCCATTGTCCAAGTGATGCGTCCATCTACCTGTTTACTTTAGAAACAGGGAGACAGCATGGGAATACATGCAGCCAGGATAAATGGCAAGGTTGGGAGAGGAAATGGGGTGGATGGAAGCCATGCTGTCTGGGAACTACCTGATCATCTGACTGGTCAGTTGGGGTAAAATTCACTGCGGAAGGCATGGGGTTGTTTGCTACGCTGGGTGAATCCAACCAAGGATCTAATTCCCCCCAGCTCTCCAAGGCCATTTACCCTGCTAAGAAGCCCAACTGGGGATGTTTTAAGGCATAATCTGAGACCATAAGACTGAGTCAACTGCACAATTCTAGCCCATTGCATGGTCTTTTTACATTCAACAACTAGAGCACGGTCCTCAAACTATGGCCCACAGGACGGCTCCCCAGCCCGCCGTGGCCGTCCATCCGGCCCGCACTGCCATTCGCCGCCCGCGTGCACGCTTGCGCACAGGCGGGGAGGTGGTGGCTTGCTTGCTCGGAGGTGGTCTCCAAGCGAGCCGCCGCCTGCCTCCCATACGCGTGCGCTCGCCGCTGCCTCACAGCACTGGCAAGGAGGTGGTGGCTTGCTCACTCGGAGATGGTTTTGGACTTGCTGGGAGATCTCCGAGCGAGCAGGCTACTGCTGCGCGCACCTGATGCCGCCTCGCACGCACCGATGGCACCTCACTGGCCCGTGCCCCCAGGCGCCCCCACCTCACCGGCCCGCCACGGTCAGCGCAGCCTTTCAACTGGCCTCCTATTCAACAAGTTTGAGGACCTCTGAACTAGAGGGTGAAGCTGTGGCTACCTGAGGATATCAGGGTTCAACTGGCATTATCTGTTTGGCACTTCCAGATCCTGTGGTTCCCTTCCATCTTTCCTTCCTTAATGGCCAAGAGCCTTACAAAGATTCTCTCCCAGGTTCTGTAACACCAAGGTCTGTAAAGGGCTCTGCTGCTCTGCTAATGGACAAATGGTAGGGCAAATGCTCCTCAGGTAGGGTTGGGTTGGGAAGCTCCCAGCTGGAGCAGAACCTTCCCTAGCCTGGTGCCCTCTAGTTAAGGACTGGGAAAATAGTAGTTTCAGTTGGGGGGGGGGGCAAATGACTCCATCCATGCAAGCCTCCATGGGCCTAGTGATGCCAGATGTTATGGTCATGTCCCTAATATGATTTGTTTCCTGTCTGAGACACTGGGTAGTTCATCCATTTGGCACTTCAGCCAGGAGCCTAACATCCCCTGTTGGACGAGGCTTGCATGCAGCAAAAACCGCTGGGCCAAAGCGATCCATTCATTGTGTTTGCTGGGCTGCCTCTGTCTGCCACATGCCTAGTCTCACTGGGTGAAGATGTAGGGGGGGAACAGCTAAGCTGGCTAGGTACCTCCTTTGCATGCTACTCACTGTTCTGATTGGAGAAGTAAGCAGCACATGAAGCTCCTGCAGGCACCATCCAAGTGTGTGCATCATTTAGCATGAAGATGACAAAGTCATACCGTTTTCGGCCTCATCGTCAGGCCCCCAGGCCAGGGAATAGGCCTTGGAGATGATCGTGGGTGAGCCCAAGGTGGGCCCGAGCCAAGGCTCAAATGAGAAAACTCTGAAGACTAGAAGTTCTTCATCTCTGCTCTGGTTTGTCTTCTAGATATCATGAACTTCAAACTCTCGTCATCCCTAGCCAGCATGGCAAATGGTCAAAAATGCTGGGAATTGTAGTCCCAAACATGCAGAAGGCACCAGACCAAAGAAGGCTAGACTGGGTGGACTAGTGGTCTGAGTCAAGTCTTTGGAAGCTTTCTTGAACCCTTGCTGGTTGCTCTCCATATTTCTCTACCTATACCACCATATTTCTCTGCCTATACCTAATCCAGCACCATTGTGCCTTTCAGACCAATGCAAACAGGATAGTGTTTGGCTATGGAAGAACCTCACTTCTTTTGAAAGATTTCATTGAAGTAGCTTTGAAATGGCATAAAGCCAAAAATATTCCAGATACAGGCTTGGAGGATTAAAAAAACTTAATTGAGAAAGTGACAATTGACAATTGGATTAAACCCAGAAAGATAAAGGATGTGATGCCTTTTGATAAATGGAAGTTATATGTTGGGAACCAAGTTGCTCACCTAGCAACTAATCATTCACCTGTATCAAAACCCTTCAGGCTAAAAAACCCCTCCTTCACTTTTCCTTCAAACCCCAGACAGATAAGTGGTTACCATCTCGGTAGGTGATATGGAGGAAAAAGAGAGGTGACAGAGGACAGTTCAATTACGGTGATAAAGCGATGAGCTGCAATTATGGCAGACTCAGATTCAAAGTGAGGTTTAAAGAGAGGGTCAAACAGAAAAATAGGATTTATCCAGAAATGTGTCCTAGCATATAATAATCTGACCACAGGTACAATTTGATGACCACAACTTGTCAGATCAGGCTCTCCTCCTGTACAGAAACTGCCTCAAAATGCTTCTGCCTTATGGCACTCACGCTCTAGGGAATAAAATCTGTAGATTAGGGTTGCCATCTTTCTTTCCTTTTTACAGACAGAAGACCTGTGCCTTTGACAGGTATGTGGCATTCCAAAATCAACAAGAGAAGCATTTCTTTGCATGGAAAGTTCTTTCAGTTGGAAGATACCATGGAGTCTCAGTATGTTATAGGCAGAATTTTTCATCTCTTTCATTGCTCCCTGTACCCATCCCTCCTGACAAACTAAGAGGAGGGCCACGTGAGAAATATTTCTAATAGTTCAGACAGAGGGAAGACCCAAACATGAGAGGTTACAGGCAGTATCTGATGAGGAATTTAAAAATGTTCCTAGCCTACACCCCTAGCCTGGATGTTGGCTCAAAAACAAGAAAACCTCTTAATGGTCTAACTGATAGGGGATTTTAGTTCATAATGCAATCTATACCAAACACAGCATTTCCATTCAGTCCCCTTGAGTTGACATACCAACATGCATGTCCCCTCTAAAAACCCTTGTCCTTTCTGTTTAATTTCTCATGGAGAGGCTGTTTGCTCTCTTAACTATAGGTATGATATTCAGGTTACCCACTACCAGCTGGGTTCACACATCATGGCAAGCAGCTGTAGGTTTGTTGGTTTACCATTGCAGACTTGTGTTGTTTGGGCCCAGTCATGGTATATCACCACAGTTTGTTTCTGGGCCGGAAACTATGCAAGAACAGCAGTCTGTTGTATCCAGTTACTGTGATTGTGTCATGAAATGTAAACTCAGGAGCTCCATTTTTTCCATTTGAGATGGAAAAACATCATAGAGTCATATGGAAAGAGTGGCAACAGAAGAGTCCACTCCAGGCATTCTATTTCTACCACCCACAGCTAGGGATGCAAAGAGCTCTTATACTCATCAGGATCCTTTCCCATTCTTTCCCACCCTAGCAAGGAAGTGAGCTGAGATCAACTCTGCTGACACTCAAAACACCAGTCAGTTCTTTGTGCAGATTATGCAAAGTGAGTAATCCTTTGTGCAAGAAACATAATGTACTTCTTTGTGCAAAGTACACAAAACCTACAAGTCGCATATGCAGAAGCGGAACTCCACTGAACTCACTTCCTGTTGGATACCTACACAAACGTTCAGTGTGAGGCAAAATTAGCTGAGAGAGAAAGCGGACTGGAGTCCAAGGAGCTGAGCGAAACTGAGGAAATCCAGCAGCTATCCAATCCAATCCCTCAAATAGGATTCCTTGTACATCCCTACCCAGAAACCTGCTGTGACCAATTTGCAATTTATATTCACCCTTCTTAGGTCTATCCTTTCTAGTGTTGGTGGAAGGCCTGGTAGAGAACTTGTCCTTTAAGGACTGTTCTAGATTCCTTTCCTCCATTTTCAGCATTATTTTTTTCTGTTGTGAAGGCAGATATGAGGGAAAATGTTCTAGGCAATTTCTCAGTGGGCAAGAAAGGTGTTCCAGCCTTCCAATACTTTAGCCAGTTAATGTAGAAATGCCAGGGGGGCTGACAAATGTTGCTACTAGGGTGACTGACAACTTGCTAGGCTGGTTGACAAGCATTTGACACTTATTTGTTATTTTGTTAAAATTAAACCTTACTTTAGACATATGATTAGATTAATTGTGTGTATGTGTGTGCATGCATGTTCTGCTTCACGTTGATTTGACATCTCCCAGTGTACCCTTGAGCACAAAATGCTAATGCAAAATCTCTTGTCATAGGCATTTGGAGATGCCAGTAGAGAACTGTACCCTTAGAGGTGGCTATTGGGGGGAGGGGGGAGCTTCAGTCCACACCTAATTGGGTATAAACCCCATTGAACATAATGGGAGTTCCTGCCTAGTAAACATGCTCAGAATGGGCCTGCAGGGAGCAGAAGAGGCTAAATGCTTCCAGAAGGAGCTCCAGTCCAAGGCCGGACTCCTAGACATAGCTGCACGAACTGAGACGCACTCTGCTTACCAACTATGTGTAAATATTTCCCTTCCTCTTTCCCATCCTTCCACCACTACCACCACATAGCCTCCATTTTCTCCTCAAAGGCGAAGTTACCCTGATTGTGTTCCTGCCTCTTTTGATATGCTTCTTTGCTTGCTCAGCGGGCTCCGGTAGAGACACCCGCTGTTAAAAGTACTTCTGCATCCTGCACCGCTAGACTTTTCTTTGCAAATTTCCCATCCAAACACTTGACCTGGTCTAACCCTCTTCAGTGAGTGAGAGACCGATGAGATCGCAGCCTTAGGTGATGAAGCCAAACAAATGAAAAAGTGATAATAAAACCCAGCCACCGTGATTGACATATCAGTGAGCCGAGTACAATAAACGCAGAGCAAGCTCTGTCTATGCATTCTATTTCCTATTATCCTATCCAGAGATAAGAAAAATAAGCTTAGTCCTGAGGCTAAAAGCAGGAACAGGAGGAGGGCTGTGTACACACTGCTTGATGACCATAATCAAAAAGTATATTATACAAAGACAGATTACTGCTACGGAAAGGATTTGGGTGCTGGTGAGATGTTCCCTTCAGGCAAAGCTGAAGCACAAACCATGCTGGACTTTGTTTTCTTTTGCTGTTGGCAGCTATTTTTCTTTCCCCTTCTTCTTCTTCTGAAGCTTGGTGTCTCGCACTAAGCTCTGATCTGACCCCACGCAGCCCTGCTTTTCTGGTCCTCACTGTCAGGTTCACTAAGGCTCTACATAAGTATTTTGCTGAGGCAAAAGAAAAAGGTATGTGAGCAAGTCACTCAGTGCATCTTTGAATAAAAGAAGTAGTCAGCTGTGAGCAGTCTTAAGAGATTTTCTTTTGTAGCTTGTCAATGGGAAGAGGTATATTTGCAGCACTAGGAAGAGCGGTGTGGTTTAGAATTATGCAAGAGCGGCTTGAGATGGAAAGCTAACAAATGAAAGAAATGCAGCGATTTTAAACTGGTGCAACAGAACTTGGATCACGGAGGTCATGGTGTTGCAGCTCCCAGAGGCATCCTTGCATCCCCAAAGTGGAATTTAGTTTTGATTTGAAGACCTATGTACACAGTTAAATAACTCACGAGAGAAGAACTTGGTGTTATTATGTATTTATTTATTTTATCCCACCTTTTTTCCTTCTGCAAGGAATCTGAGACAATCTTCTTCTTCTCAGTTTTATCCTTACAACAACCCTGTGAGGTAGATTACAGGGTTGAGAATTTGTGACTGACCCAAAGTCACACAGTGTCTTCATGGTGAGAGAGGGTAAGAACCCAGATCTTCCAAATCCCAGTCCAAAACTCTAATCACAACACCACACTGACTCTCATGCATATGCTTCACATGCTGAAATATCTTTTTTAGGCAAACTAAAGGGAAAACGACAGTTCTCAAGCTGTACTCAAATAGTACAGTTCTCAAATAGTACCCAGTACCCAAGGCATAGCTTAAAGGTACATTTCTGGTGAATGATATACATGAAATAAGTAAATCATGGCATCATGGTCATATTTGGGAATTTGGGGTTGCATCATCACAAGCTACTTATTCAGTGGATTGCCACTTTGGAATCCACGCAGTATATCTGGATTTTTGGCTGCATTTATTAAGTTTAAAAATTTGTCTATTGGATACTCCAATATCTCTTCAATAAGGGATTGTCTAATTCAGCTAACTGATGCTGATTCAATACAGCTAATGCTGCTTTTAAATATGTTTTCCAGCAATATCTAATATTGCTTCTTTTGGGGGGGAAGTTACTATACAGGTAAACTTTGTACTGGAACAGTCTTTAATAGTCACTGGTGTGTATGCTCTTTTAAATTATTTACCTGCTTCATGGAAATTAACAAATGGTCAGTGTAGATGAATTCTCTATACCCTTTTGACAACTAAATGACTGAAATTACAACACCGAACGGGTAAACATTCGCCTCCTATAATGCAATGAATTAAGGACCTTACAATGCTTTCAACATTTGAACAGGTGGCATAAAGACACCATCTTCAAATGGATATTTATTTGGATATTTGGTCTGCTTTTGTTGAAGCTTATGTATAATTGCTGGAAAGCTGTATGCATTTCTTGCAAATCCATATACGGATATTTTAAAAACTGGGGAAAATAAACAAGTGTGTGTCCACAGGCAACAAGCTGAGGGTTGACTCCTTTGCAGGTGCAATTGGAAGTGTCTTCAGGCACCACATTGGGAATTTCTGATATAAATGGGAAGAAAGAGAAAACAATGGGTTGGATTGAGATATTGGATGTAGGTTGGTCATGATAGTTGCAAGTCTCACTCATTTAAATGAGTATAACTAAGTCAGGATCTAGCCCAATCTGGTTTTCTTATCCCTGGAATAGGAATTTATATAAATACATTCAGTTTACTCTGAAAAAAATCACCCTATAGCAACAATCCCATTTCAAAGCAATTCAGTTGTTTCTAACTATCAAACATACATCTAGAGCAATTAGCCTATGGTATTGCCAGTAGGTTTAGCTGGCAATAAGAGATAAAAGTTCCAAAGGAACTCAACTGTATGGAACAATAGAATGTGATAGTCAAGGTAGAACACTTCACAGAGTGAGTACATCCAATAGTTGTTATGGACAAACCTTGGGAAGACGAGTTCAAATATTTAGAACAAAGAAATATTAACAAAGGAATTCTACAGTAATATTTTCAGTTCCCCACTATGGAAGAAATAGCTAGCTAGAAATAGCTAGCAAGACTAAAAAAGAGCCCATCATAATCCTTGGTAAGTGGATTCCACCAAAGGCAAGCAGATAACCAAAGAGCAAGGCTAAATGCATTTGGTGCAAGCTAGAGCAGGTTGTTGTTAGTCGCAAAGTCGTGTCCGACCCATCGCGACCCCATGGACAACATTCCTCCAGGCCTTCCTGTCCTCCACCATCCCCCGGAGTCCACTTAAGGTCATGCCAACTGCTTCAGTGACTCCATCTAGCCACCTCATCCTCTGCCATCCCCTTCTTCTTTTGCCATCTATTGTTCCCAGAATCAGGCTCTTCTCCAGGGAGTCCTTCCTTCTCATTAGGTGGCCAAAGAATTTGAGTTTCATCTTCAGTATCTGGCCTTCTAAAGAGCAGTCAGGGTTGATCTCCTCTAGGACTGACCGGTTTGATTGCCTTGCGGTCCAAGGGACTCGCAGGAGTCTCCTAGAGCAGGTATAGATATCCAAATGTCCATTTTTCCAATCCTTTGGTATGCAAAAATCATCCAAGAGACCTTTTGGTGGTCTTGATTATATTAAATGCTATATATTTAGACAATACGCTGGTATAGGGAAGAAAAGAATCAAATGAAAACCTGAAATGAGTTCTAGACATGTTTTGAGGGAGAGGCCAAAACTGATTTTTTTAAAAGGATATTTGCTGATAGAGAAATAAAATACCTAAGCCAAAAACATGTTTAATGTTTAAAAATGTTGAAATGTGATATGAGTATACTGGGAGGCTGTAGTTGATATGCATTGTTCCAAGCTGTTAAACAAAGGATTCCAAGAATGGCCATTTATCTAGCAAAGTTTATTCCAGCCCATGGCACAGTGGATACCTTTAAGTTTAATTGTGTAAGACTTAATTTATTTTAAGTAATGCTCAGTGTGGAACAGTTAACTTATTTTATTGAAGATTGAAATAATGTTGTAAGCCATCCAGAGATGATAGCAATGGATGGCCTACATTTTTAAAAAATCAATCAATCAATCAATCAATCAACCAATTAAATAATAAAGTTATTGGGCTTAGGATGCTGAGTTTTACCAAGTGCCAACTCATGAAACAGCATTCGGGCACTAGAGAGAGCTTACTAACAAAAGGACCTGTGCTGAAGTATCAGAAAGGGAAAAAAATAATTCTACACAATTAAGTGCAGTATTATTGCAAACAAATGAACAATCCCTCTCCCCTTGCATATGCTTCCAAAGCACTGACAATTAACTTACAGAACTATGTTCAAAAAGTGACATGAATGTTGGCAATTGTCCTTGAATTACAAAAGTATACATTAGTTTGCAGCAATGACCAGATAGAAAGGTGGAAGTTACAGAAAACAACCATACTAATAAGTTAGGAGAGAGACTTGGGTTCCTAGATGTAATGAGTGCTGTTTTCATTAAACAAAGACAAGCAAAGCAGCAAGTGCTCATCAACAGCACAAATCAAGGCTATAGGTCTATTGGAGTGGAACATCCAGGGATGCCTTGATAGCAATTTAACCAATTCGCTCCCCACCCCTCCATTTCTTATTTTATTCTTCACCAAGGCAGTCAAATTCATTTTGAAAGCAATCAAAAACTTTTTCTGAATGTCTTGTTTTTCCCTGTTCCACACATATACAATGTATCATTGTTTTACATTGCAATGAAACTTGGGTGTGATGAAATATGAAATTCATTTAGTATTGTTATCTCCGTTGTGGCAAAATATCACATTTGGTCAAATTCACAGGCGTAGCTTCCTAAGGACTAAGAAGTCACTTGCCCCCCATGCATCCAATCACCACGGCAGGGATACCTAAAACCTGGAATACACATCATTCTATAAAAGCAAAGTGGTCCAACCTCAACTCTTTGTTACTAAATTCATGCATTTGCTTTTCAGACTTGGGAAGCTACTGAGCAGGAAAGTTGATATTGGACAAATTCCTGATTAGGCCCTTTGTAATGTTAACCATCCCTGCTGTGCCAGAATTGATTACTCACCTTTAAAGAAAGTGTATTTGAACAGTAAGTCACTTAGTCATATTCTCATTTTCACATATCATTCAGCATCCTCCTGTCCTCCTGTGCATTTTGTCCTCCTTTCTCACAACAGTCTGCGCAGCATGTTCCCACCATTGTTCAGCATAGTTTGAAATGGCATTAAGAGGAGAACAGTAAGGTAAACAGGTGGAAATAGTTCCCACTGAAATGGTTAACATACCATGGGCACTTGTGTCTCCCACACTGCAAGGAGAAGAAAGGAATTAGCAACATTTCAATCAGAGATGAACTAATTGCAACAAAGCTTAGGGCCCACCCCTGAGCACCTTTTGCTTTGAAAGGAAGAGCACTGAGCACCTTACAGAATATACCACTTAATGAGAATTTAACAACAAAACAATAGCAAGCAAGCATGTTTTGCACTCACAAGAATAAGATAAAGCTGGAAATACAATTCAAGCAAGGCTGCATATGATGAATACCACATGGAAACACTAAATCCAGACTCAAAATATATATTCTCAATACTGTGAATTCTTTAGTATTCAAATCAACCAAGACCAGGAGTGCAAAAGTTGTGGCCCTCCAGATGTTTGGGCCTACAACTCCCATCAGCCTTAGCCAGCATGGTAAATGCAAAAGGGTTGTGGGAGTTGTAGGATCAAATACATGGAGCACCACAACATGTCCACTCTTGAAAGGACACCCTTTCTGAGGGTTATTCACACTTAGCAACTCTGAACATGCCATCTGTTGTAAGACGAGCAGCTTGACCACTGAAATTTTTTCTTTCTAAAAAATTCCTGACCTTCATGGCTGCCATGTTCAAAAACTGTGATGTGTCAAATGCTCAGTAGCAAAAAGCACTTAAAGTAGGCCTAAGACAGTGTAATGCTTGACATTAACAAGGGCAGGAGGATGTGCCAGTCAGGCAATTTGGATTCTGCCTTATTGGACCGTACATGGAATTTTGGACTGGAATCCAGAATGTGCTTACTGTGGAGAACTGACACATTAGGGATAGTTTGATTCATCAAGTGCAGAACACAAAATAATACAGCTTCAATATATCTGGACTGATCTCACCACAATATTTGTATAGTTTTATGATGTTTTAACTGGTACCTATATTTTATGTTGTATTTGTATTATGTTACGTGCTATTTTAAAGTGCTCAGAGAGTTTTGGCTATTGGGTGGTATACTACTACTGCTACTACTGCTACTACTACTAATAGCAGGAGCAGCAGCAGGGGTGGAGATCATGTCTGAGTCTGGGCGCCACTCTCTTGTGATGTGTCACTCCAGATAGAAAGAAGGGAGGAATTCTATTTGGCTGGGGCTGCAGGAACATATTTGCTCCCTTCTGCGTTCTCAACTTGCAAGTTTTCCTCTCTGTGTCCAAGGAGCAGAGCTGTTCTTTCTCAGTGCACACAAGAGAGTGGCCCCTTCATTATCTCTGCTCAACTGTTTCTTGATCAGAGACCCTCCAACATAGGCACAGTATCGTAAGAACATAAGAAAAGCCATGCTGGATCATTTTCAGTATCATTTTTCTCTTTTATTACATTTATATGCAACCTCATAGCCCATAGGGCTCTCTCGGTGGCTTACAATAGAGCAAGAATATACTTATTCAATACAAATACAAAACAATAATCAAGTAAATAAAATATTAACTATAGGCACTAAGAATCAAACCAAAGGTCCATCTAGTCCAGCACTCTGTACACATGATGACAAAACAGCTGCCTACTAGAGCCCTCTAGCAGGATGGATGTCCCAAATTAGGTGCATGCTAGATGAAACATCAATGCTGGGGAATTGAAATGTCATCATGGGAATTCCATCTCCCTGCCCATCAGACCTTACCTACTGCTGAGCTCAAAGGACAAGCAAATCCTTTGCATCTTGCCCAGCCTGGCTTTGTTTGTGTTTATGTGTTGAACAGCTAGAAAATAATTAGAACTTCTTTCTGGCAAGATTATTTTTGGTCCTGTTGAACTCAATGGCAAATTTCCAGCTGGCTTTAGCAAGGTTAGCCTTTAAGCTCCACTACAATCAAAGTTGTCAATTGAAAGTGACTTTGCCCTTCCTTTGTCTCCAAGCAAAACAGATAGTGCAAGCAAGCATGTATCATTTACATACAGAGGGAAGACGCACAGTTGCTGCCAACTGCTTATAATGTCTGCCAAAAACAGATGTTGGGTGTTACTGCTGATGTGCTGTCTTCTTCATTTTGACATGTGTGTTCTGCAATCTTTATTTAAAAGGAGATGTGGTAAAAAGAAGGCTGAGCACATGGCATATGGTAGGAAACAATTTGTGTGTATAAGAAAATTAGGGTGACAGTTAAAAATCACAGCTTGCATGAACAACCAATCAAAAACAGAAACTTTAGCAGGCTACCCAGCAATAAGGTCAAAAATGGGCTTTTTGCCCTACTCCTTAGGGTATAGCAACTTGCAACTCCATCTCTAGCATACGCTATACAGAGTGAAAATGAAATAGTACGTATATATAATGAACACACTAAACTATCAGATGGTATATAAAGTTTATATTACAAACGTTTCCACTTGATTCTGCACTGGTCATGACTGGGATACAGTGTTCATTTTTGAGCACACTTTAACAAGGATGCAGACAAATGGGAAAAGCATCAGAGGAGGGCAATGAAGATGGTGAGGGGTCTGGAAACAAGTCCTAGGAAAAAAGGCAGAAGGAATGGAGTATGTTCAGGCTACAGAAGAGAAGACTGAGTGGGGACATGAATGCACGTCTCAAATGCCAGTAGGACTGTCACACAGACAGAGGCAGAGACTGGTTTTCTGCTGTGCAGAAGGCAGAGGTAGAATTAATGGATTTAAATTACAGACGGATAATTTTTATCTGAACATTAGGAAATGTATCATTGCTAAGAGCAGTTCACAACCTGCAAGACTCCCACAAATTATACAGTATTGTTACTGAAGTTAGCACAGCATATATTTCAATCTTCCCAGATTTTCTGAGTTCTTTTTAACTGGGAGAAAGGGAAAAATGGGGGTTTGCCCCTAACTGCTTCAACATTTCCAGTAATTTGACAGGTATGCTTAATATGGTAGAAGTTTCTATTAGTGTTGTGAGCTGGAGTTCCTCCTTCATGCATTCAAAAGCCACAGAACTTTTCCCTTGCAAAGCCTTCTTTACTGATCAAAAAGCACAAAACATGCAGAATGACACTGTGAGCATGCAGAGTGGTTCACTGAACCCAATCTAGTATCTACCTCCAGGAACTCTCCTTTTGAGCAGGCCTGGTCCCCATTCCTTCTGGAGGGGCCTTCTGTAAGCGAGCATGCCTCCTTTCCGTGTGCCAGTCCTCTAATGGGGCCATCCTCTTCTGCTGGCAATGCATCATGGGGCCAAGAGCCATGCCCAGCTTGCCTGTCTGAGGAACTCCCCTGTTCCAAGTCCTGGTTATTCCCAGAGATTGCCTGTCCAGCTGGGGTGTCTGACCTTGAGATAAATGTCCCAGAGTCTCGGCATGGCCGACATTCTCAGCCTTCCTCCCAGTTCTGCTTCGCATTCTGATTCCCCTGGAGTCCAGCCAGAGGTCCTTGAGAACAAGCTCCCAAGTGGTTTCTTTCCCCCATGTCTACACATGCCAGGTTTGCACCACGTGATTTGCCCAATTGCATTCATAGCACGTGGCTTCCCATGTTGCCCAGCCTGCCAAAATGTGCAGCTTTGAAGCTCCCAGAACTATACAAGGGTTGTTTTGAAGCCACCCCTGACCTGCATGACACCAGGTTTGATGACATGAGGAGCCACGCATTGCAGGACAACTTGGGCAAATGGCGAGAGTCACAACAGGCACATGGGGGCAGGGAAAAGAAGCTGCTGTGTTTTCTTTCCACCCATGACTATGCAAACCCAGTCAATGAATAAGGATTTAATACATGCACAGCCCCATATTATTAATTTTCAGCTCTGATAGCCAATTAAAATATGAATAGTATTTAATTTCATTAAATCATTGAGTATAATTAACTCATAATTTTATTTCAGTCACTTTTTTTCTGTGCAGTACTATATATATCAAGGTAGATAATATTGCTGATATTGAGTCATAATGGTTGTTTGTAAATATTGTCATCAAGCAAGGCAAAAATAAATGCAAAACATTAATCACAGATGTAATCATACAAATGCAAGAGATGTTTTGATGCTGTATACTGGTCATTCAATTTCATTTCTTTTAGAATAAACTCCACCCCATTATTCAGCACTTCAAAAGTCAGACTTGGGATAACTATAAAGCAGAATTAATAAATATGGAAGGTAGATTTCCTAGGAAATTGAAATACTATTTTATTTTTGTCCTGCATAAACATGCTCCCTACAGCTCTTGAAGGCACTAACCACAATGCTAGCAGCCATTTCAAACCAGTTTACAAGCTCATCTTAAGAGGCTTACAGACTAAAAACACCCAGCAGGCCTCCGTAAATTAAAGCTGGCTTTAAGAGTCAAAGGAAAATGGACAGGAGAAGACGTCCCCCACCACACATACAAGATACCACACCAAGGTGGCTGAGGGCCTTCACAGGCCACTTAGAACTGGAACCAGAAACTGGCAAACAAACAGAGCAGTTTGTTCAAAGTATTATTCTTGTTGCTAGTCATTATAACATTGCATTTATATCCTGTCTTTTCCTCTTGGGAGAAACCCAAGGCATCTTACATAGTTCTCCTCTGCTCCACTGCATCCTCACAAAATAGCCCTTTGAGAGAGATTAGGCTCACAGAGAGTGACAGGCCCAAGATCACACAGTGAGCTTCATGGCTGAGCAGGGGCTAGAAGCTGGATCTCTCAGTCTAACCTCTGAACTATCACACCACCACTGGCTGGCTGGGGAATGCTGGGAGTTACAGGGCTTTGCCCAGCTAAGCATGCATAGGATGGGTGCAATAAATAATGCCAGCAACACGTAGCGCCAGGTTTTCGACAGGCCCCTCCCGCACTGCGCTCACCTCTGGCCAGCTGCTCCTGGGCCTCATTCACTTGCTCCTCCGTATTGCTTGCTTGACTGGCAGACAGCCATGGAACAAGGCTGCCACAGCGTCACCTGTCCACCGCCTTTGTCTGAACCAGAATGAGGCAGGTGAACAAGGGAGCTGCCCTGGTGAAGCAGAGAAGCAAGTCCCAGGTAGGACCTTGGCAGATGGCTAGGACTCTACTTGATCTGGGCCGTGACATCAAGGGAAAACTGCAGCCAAGTTTAGTCGAGGGGAAAGGTGTCTTTTTCTGTGTTAGAAGGACAACTCAGCAATCAAAGGATGTCATTGGGAGCCTCACAGGTAGCAGCCAGGCTATCTTGTCAATTTTTCCATCCTACCTAAGTTCAGGGCTATCCTAAGACATTTTGCCACACAAGGTAGAGCAGCAAATGCCACATCTCACCCACTTGCCCACAGCTCTGGGACCATAGTACCCAAGGCAGGCCAACTCACTCTGGCATCACAATCAGAAAATCCCCCACAGATCCCTTGCCCACCTGCTGGAAGTAAAATGCAACAATTAATTAGGATACAATCCTACAGGGAGACCCATAAGCATCCAAACGTAGAGGGTTACAGGCGGCTTAAGCAGAGTGGGAAGAGTATAGAAGCCAAACCTCTTATGTGTTCCTCCCATCCCGCAAAGCACCTAGAAGGTCAGTTTTGGCAGTCTAACTGTGGCTCTTAGGACCAGGAGGAAGGAGGCTGAGGCCCCACTTCTGACCTCCAGGGAGCAGCCAGTGTGGTTCTTTCCAAGTGCAGAGTCCCAGGTCTGGCCTCAGAAGCATTTCGCAACACTGAAGCTAGGACTCCAAAAAATCACATGGCCCTCTAGACACTGTTGAGGGTCATAGGATTATGGTGGCCCAGCACAAACAATCAGCTGTGCATGGCCCGCTTTGCCTAGTGGCAGGGCTGCCCTTGGCTGCAGAGTCGGTGAGGTTACGGGCCAGTTTGATCTAGAGCCTCCTAAGGCAGACCAGCTATCTAGTGAGGCCCTTCGCGACAGGAACATGGTTTCTCTCAAAGCAAAGGTTAGGGAAGAGTCAACTACCTTCTACAATTTCAGTTTTACTGTACAGAAAAGCTGGAGGAAATATTGATATAAGGAGGGGGTTATTATCGCCCAATTACCCCTGCTAAAATGAACAAGAATGGGAGCACTTTAGAATTGGAATATAGTTATAGCCAAGCATGAGAAAGACCAAGAAGTCTATAGTAAATAGGACAATATGCCTATGTACGTAGCTTTTACAGCTTTTAAATTTTAAAATTATTGAAAATGTTATATCTGAAGCCACATGACCAGTGGCATTCATACATTGATCAACGAATCAAGGTCAATGGTGGTTAGAAAATGGTGGTTATTTCAGCAGCTAAACTAGCACATCCTCTCAAACTCTGGCAAATAATTCAACTCTTCAGAATCAGTCCAGAGGGTAAGAGCATCTGCTGCACACTCCATCTACCACTCATCGTGCTGTTGTATTCCAATTACAATGGAAGGATAAACAGAAACCATCCTGTCATGTTCCCATGATACAATTTATGTAAATATATTCTTCTAATATTGAGAGAATAACTTTAGTTGTTCGCACCACTAAAAAGTCTCAGGTTCACAATATAATGATAGATCGATAATGATGTGCAATACTGAAAGCAGAAGTGAATCCTACTTTAATGCAGAAGGCCAGCCTTATAACCGCTGGGCTCATTATGGGGTTTATTGCAATGGTAGCTGTGACCATCAATTCATCTGGAGTCAAGATATGTCAACATGTATAATAGAAAAGCAAGCACTGAGCTGACTCACTAATACACACCTAAGGGAATTTCAGTGATTACTGAACAATGCTGCCTATCGTATTCATAGCCTGTCCTTGCACCAAATACCCCAGTGTAACACATGCAAAGTATCCTTGTCTCACAAATTCCACATCAAGTAGGCAAAGAGAATGCGGTTGGTTCTTGGCTAGGCGAGGACCTGAGACTCAGTTTCTCCTGTCTAAAGTTCAATGCTCTGTTGACCACACTGTCTTTTCTAAGAACACAGTACTCCTTGTAAACTGTAACTTTACTGGCGGACTTCTACAGATGGACTTCTAGTGTGAAGTGCTTCTGCCAATAACTTAAGTTTTTTTGACTGCTGGTATTGCCAGCTACCTGTTTTATTACTGCTGAGGCTCATTGTGAGCAAAGGCAGGATATAATATAAATACATATTTTAATCAATTTGTTTTGTTGTATTTAATTATTTTGTCTTGTGAATCCCATTGGGATGTACTTCTTTTCAAAACTGAAAGTGAATTATAGATCTTCTTAGATCATTAAACACACACACACTTTTGTAACATGCTCTTGAAAAAAAAAAACATTTGTAACATCAATTGTGCAAGCAGTGTTTAAGGATTATAGCTGTTGCTGAAGATCAGCATAAGAGAGATGGTTAAGCAATTTCAAGAGCAAATTAAATTGTGGCCTGAAGATAAAGGGTAACTCTGTTTCCTCAGGTCAGGAAGGTACTCTGCCCATCTCTGCTTCCCAAACGTATCTCTCTCCAGGCTCAGAGTCTTTGGGATCATTGATGGAGTGAGAGCCAGACACAGAATAAGCAGGTTTATCTGGAGCTGATTCTGGAGGCCATATGAGGAGGTTCATGCAGGCAAGCACTGATGAGCAACAAATATATGCTCAGCAGAATGCAGATATGGCTTTGACAACAGTGAAAGCATCAGTGTGACTAAAATGGGCAAATCTTCCCAGTGAACTTGCCAGTTTTACCAGACAGGAAAGAATGCTGGGATACTGAAAATATTTGCATATATAAAACCAACCAGAGTTCTATGATTACTCTTTTGTATAGAAAGGCTGGAATGGGAGAAACCAGAGTTTCCTCTAATGTGATGAATTTTATGTTGTAAAAATAAATTGTGAAGTGAAAACTACACAACCTTTCCATTAGGAAAAAAAAAAAAATCTGGGAGGTGCTCATTAATTGGAGGTGAGGAGGCTGCACCAGATTCTTGTGCACTTGAAGGCAATGTTTAGAATAAATCCCATGAGAAACCCGTTCCAAATGTACATAGGAAACAGGCCTGTATCAGGTGAGGCTTCCATCTTGCCCAGTATTTCTAGCTGTGAACAACTGCAGCTCTCTGGGGTTTCAGACAGAGAAGTTTTCCCCATCATCTTCAACCTCAGTCTTTTTACCAAAGACTGCAAGGACTGTCCATGGTATGTTTTACAGGCATGCACAAAATGTAAAACTTCCAACATACAGTTGTAAATCCACTTTTCTGCAAGATCATCAGCTACATTAAAAAAAACCCAAAACCCTCAAACGAGTGCATTCAGAACTGCATTTTTTCACATACATGCACCAACAGTGGAAGAGAGACTCAAAAAGTGCTTTCAAGAGGCACTTGTGGTATCTTAGTCGTTTGCATGCGGTGCCCCTATTCCACATCTCAAAGACCTTTCTGAGTGCATGTAAAAGTGAACACATGTAACAAGCATAACCTTGACACCCCCCCCCCCCCTCTGAGCTGGAACGCCACATTTACAACCTACCCTAAAAGTGTATCAAAGGCCAAGAAAACAACAGCACAGGAATCAGAAGTTTCAAATTAGAATAGAGACTGTAATTCTGAGGGTAAGTGTGCCATCTAGTGGTAACAATGGTTGAGCAAGAGCTATGGAGAACAGAAAATCCTGGACGTTCTCTTCTTTGCTTACAATCTCGCTTCAGCTTTTTCCTATAAACGTACCCTTTTGCTTGTACATATTCTTTTTTTCTGTTTATTTCAGATATATGTTTCGCTGTTCCTTATCTGATTTTATAGCAAATGACAGCTTCAAGAACATGGTCTTAGGAAGCAGGCTTTACATGTAACAAAAGAACAATTGCTCAAACCTGAAAATCTTTATTAAATGCCACATGAAAGATGTACTTCATACTTTACTTGTTGGCAAATCCATGTTTACCATTGACAGACCAGTCACAGTTCCCTGGTACATGTGCCTGCAACGATACATGTGACCAGGGCTTTTTTTGTAATAGAATGCACCGGAATAGCGTTCCGGCACTTTTTTCGACGGATTTTTCCACATGATTTTGAATCGCCCTGTCGGGCGTAGCAGGTCGGCAGCAAAATCATTAAAATAATGCACATGGGCTGCTTGTGTGTCCGCGCTGGTTGTGATGGTGCTGCTTGGCTTTTGACGCTGCTCGGCTTGTGATTAGTCGTGTGGTCGCACACTGAGTGCTTACTGCGGGCGGCGACCATTATGTTTCATTACACAGTGTTGGTGTGTGTGGAGTGACTGGCTATGTGCAAAAGGTAAATAATTTCTTTATTTTAAAAAAAAGGTTGGTGAATTGAAAATCTTTTTTTTTTAATTTTTAGTGTAAAAGTGTGACCCCAAATTTAAAAATGAAAAAAATTACTAATTACTTCTCAACCACCAGTCCTGCTAATAAAAGATTACCCTAAAAAAACCCCCCTAAATAAAAGATTAACAAGATGTGAGTTCTGGCACTTTTTTTTTTTTTTTTTTTTTTTTTTTGAAGTACTGCATGTGACAAACATGCTTTCAAAAACAGGCCATGGTTTAGGTAGGCACATAGAATGTTTTATGCCATGAGCATTGAACCTCTTTTAGCCCGAGGGTCAAACTCCATTTCATGGATGCTCTCAGGGACTACAGCAGTAGGTGGTACTGAAGATACAGCCCAAACTAGCAACATACTTTCACTTACTGTTGGTAACTAAGGCATTGGAAAGGCATTTGAATGTTTTTAGGTGGGATAGCACAAAGGCTTGGAAACTACTATACTACTGCAGGGCTAGACTGGGACACCTGCTATATCCTATGTCTGAGTTTATGTTCCTCTGTTTTATGCATACAAAAGTAATACAAACTGTGTGAAAGGCCTTAAAGCACACTTTCCCTTCCTCGGATTCCCCAAACTTCTTGGACTCTTGGGCACATTTGAGAATTCCAGAAATGACTGTGGACACCACCACAAATGCCTATTCAGTTGATTGTCACTTTGACATCTACCTGTTGCATCTTCTTTGCCTGTGTCGTATTCAGAAAAAAATGGTTTCTATTGGATGTCATAGATTCTTCTGGATGAAGGATTGTCTAATTTGGCTAATCTGCTGGAAGTACAATACAATTTAAGTCAATCTTAAAGGAAATCAACCCTGACTGCTCTTTAGAAGGTCAGATACTGAAGATGAAACTCCAAGACTTTGGCCACTTAATGAGAAGGAAGGACTCCCTGGAGAAGACCCTGATGCTGGGAACGATTGACGGCAAAAGGAGAAGGGGATGACAGAGGTTGAGGTGGCTAGATGGGGTCACTGGGGTGCTGGCTGTGGGCTTGGGTGGACTCCAGGGGATGGTGGAGGACAGAAGAGCTTGGAGGAATGTGGTTCATGGGGTTGTGATGGGTCTGGCATGACTTTACGACTAGACAAACAAAAAACAGTGCAACTAATACTTCTTTTAAGCACATGCTTTGCAAATGCCCAGGAGTTTCAGTTCATACTCAGTCATTCAGTGTGAGTTATTGTGTTGCCTGAACCCAGCCCCAGGTTTGTTTTCAAGAAAATTTCTTTTTGTAGGAGGTTATCACATAGATAAATATGTCCTGGAACAGTGTTTAATACTTTAAATACAAAGCCCTTTTAAATTATCTACCTGCTTCATGGAAATTAACAAATGGCCAGTATAAATGAATTATCTGTGCTCTTTGGACAACTAAAAGACTGACTTTACAAAATTGGAAGGATAAATTCTCATCTCCTGTAATGCAATGGATTGAAGAGTTTACAATGCTTTTAATAGATGAATGAATTGCATATGAACAGCAGCTTCAAATATATACTTATTGGGATATTTGGTCTACTTTTACTGAAGCCTATACAGAATTGCCAGAAACTTTTATGCATTTCTTACAAATACATGAATGTATATTTTAAAAACAGAATAAATAAATGCATGTTTTTCTCATGAGTGCCACAACAGGGAGTTGCCTGCTGGGACTTCATTGTAGGCCTCTACCCTATCAATGGCCTCCAGATGTTTTGGACTCTAATTCCCAGAATTCCTGGCCATTGGCCATGCTTGCTGGGGCTGTTGGACATCCAAGCTATCTGGAGGACATCAAGCTGGGAAAGGCTGCATTAAAGGGCAGCAATGGAAATGATCTCACTATAGAAAGTCATAATGCACTGAGCAATAGGCATGGCCAGTACTAAGGATAAATGTACAGAATTTCATTGTACAGAATTTCATTGGAACTAGGGATACTGGAAACTTGAAAACAAACCCTGAAGCTGGTTTCAGATAACACAACAAACCCCATTCAAGGACTGAGTATGAGCTGAGTGTGGATTGTCATTGAACAATGGGTTTTTTAACTATAGGCTATTGTGTTGCCTGAACCCAACCAAGGAAACAAACCATGGTGAACATCACAAACCATGCATTCTCTTCATGGGTTGTTTGTGGTTAACAAGCCATGGTTTGTTCGTGTTGTTGGGTTTAGACACTGTAGTAACCTATGGTTCAACATTGACCCACATGCATCCAATATTCAGTTTTTACCAAATAAAGGTTATGGGAGGTGAAAGGTGGGATTCATGTTGATTTGGAAATGGAGCCACTTCAAGCTATAGGTGGCCTTTCTCCCATCACTGCAATCATGATTTACAGGTGTCCTGGACCTCCACAGGACAAAACTCACTTTTAGGATCTTCTGCTTTGAGAGGCAATGGAGGAGAAGCAGGACAAGAACTAAACCACAGAGAAACTCTTCCTCTGCTTGGCCACAGGAACAGACAGATGACACACTCATGGTGAACACCATCTGCCTATTTTGTACAGTCCTGACAGCCCAGATTACAACGTTCCTCTTTGGTTCCTCCAATCCCCATACCTGGCATGCAGCAAGCACAGTGCATATATCAGAAAAAGCCCAAAACAGCTTTTCTACACAAGGCATTTATCCTGGGTTTCTCAGTCCTTACTCACTGAAGCTTCCAGGTCCTTCAGACAACATTCTGACCCTCCAGTTTTGTTTCTGTCTAAGCAACAATTTTGGCTAGGGTTTTTTGAAAGAGCAGGAAAAAAGGCATTTAATTGTGAAAGAAAACATCATTTGTTCTAAAGTACTTATGAAAGAAGGTGATTTACAACCACAGCAGTGTTCAGATTCTTTTATTTTTAGTGTTACAAGTGAAAGATACACAGACCGGTTTTTGTTTTTGTTTCTGGTTGATGTTTTTGCTGTGGTTTTTACGTGCTGTGGTTTTTGGTTTTTATGCACCAACCACAGTCCAGCAGTAGAGCACATGTTGAAGGCACTATGGCCAATCCATGGCATCTACTATAAACCAGATTTCCTGCAAGCAAGCATGCTCAAAGATTGTGAAAGACAGTCCAAAACATCTGGGGGCACCAGCTTTCTCACCCCTTCTCTAATCACAACACCTCACTGGCTTCCTGCACATATAACGACCCTTTGGAGGTTTCCTTCCCACAGGTGCTCCCGGATCAATCAAGCTCTCTAGATGTTTTGGGCTACAACACCAATTCCCCTCCACCAGTATGGCCACTGGCCCTGCTGGCTGGGTATGATTGAAGCAGTGGCCCAGCTCATCTAGGGCGGCAGTTCTAGATAGATCCCTTCCTTACCACTAGGAACAGCTGAAGGCAATGCGCAGCACAGACACCTTTGTAGGTGAGCACCAAGGACTGCCTTCTAGCACCAGCACAGCTGATGTGCTGATGGCACATCAACCCTCTTGCATCTTTTGGTCTTGCAGGCTCTGAACAAGAACACACAAGGCAGGACAAAAGTCACTACAGAAAGCTTTTCTATGTGAGGCTGTTGATCCATTGTATTTACTCTCAGTTTTTTCACAGAACTTAGATCTGAATCCTACATGAAGAGTTTCCTTTCTTGCTTTTTACTAAATGACCTCTAACCTGTGGCTCAGTAGAATAGCAGAAACTTGTGAATCGGGAACTGTGGTTTAAAATAAATTTGAGTTTGCTAAATGAGCCAAGGACTCTTGTTGGCCTTTTGGCTATTGAATAGTTTATTGAAACCATGATCCCAGTTCACATGCTACAACAAGCCAACACTCAGGAAATCTGAAACAATCCTAGTTTCTTCTTCCTGGCCATGTGGGAGGAGGGCAGGGAAAGGAAAAGCATGTGAGCCTGAGGCTTTATTCAGGCTTCTTTCTGCTAATCTGAAAAGCACAGACTGAACTATGCTTTAACATCATCTGTGCATCTTCCTATTATTTGTAATCTGCACGAGAGAGCCCTTGGGGACCAAAAGTTGGAGTAAGAAATAGCAACATATAAAATAAGGAAGAAAGAAAGAATGTGTTATGGCAACACACAAGCCAAAAATAGTATTTCTAGCAGGCCAGAGATTTTTAGTGAAAGAATATAAAGCTTATCCCTAAAGCTATAGCCACCCTTAAAACAGTGAAAATGAACAGGAGGAGATGATGAAAGACTAAATAAAAAACAGCTCCTGTTCCCTTTAGCTCAGTTCAGTGCAAGGACATCTTATTTTCTCCAGGCAAGGCAAGCAACAGTGGTGATGGTCATTTGATGCATGAAAAATGTTGTCATTCACTGCCTGTTAAATGTATACATACCTATATTTTAACAGCCCTGTGAGAATGATGCAATGCTGCCTTGATTTCTATGTGTGAGAGGATCTCTTCAGAAAGCAGTCAAATGGGGGCACACAGGCACCTCCTAAATCCCCCCCAAGAAATAAGTTGAATTCAACTTATTATTGAAGACTGGATTGTTCCTAAACCACTCCTGAGGCTGCATCTGAACATAATTGGTGTCTGCAGGTTGTATGCAAGTGGAATGCAACTTCTCTTGACTCTTCAAAAATAGGCTAGGAAGGCAAGCACATTAATTGAAATACTAACCACTGTTCCTCTATTGGAGGAGGCAGGGAGCTCAAATGAGTTCCTGAGTGGATTGAAGTTTTGTGTATTCATCTCTCAGCAGTCACCTCCTTCCAAGTTCGGTCCTTTCAATAAGTCTGCATTCCACCCTCCCCTTGGAGCTTCAGAGCAATTGGCAAGCTACTTGCAGGCAACATAATTCCAAAGCGAGCTACAGCAGGATGGCTCCTTCAAGAGGAGAACTCCTGTAGGCAGGTAGTAGGTTTACAGACTTCAATGCACAGGGCTGATGAAACACCGTAAATGTTATAATCGCCTCTTGTCATCCTGCCACTGCTAATTACCAGAGTAATTCAAAGTACACTTTAAAAAATGAAACAAAAAAAATCACACACACAAAACAACATTCGAAAGAGAAGATTAATTTGCATGGATCATAATAGAGATGTAAGGGGGACATACTGGCCACAGCAATTTTCTAAACAATCTGACCCCTAGGGAAGGATCTGCGAAATAAACCAAATCTAACTGAATGGCTTCATTCATTCGGCTAAGCAGGCGACTCAGCACTGGTCACCTGCAACTTCCAAGAATAAGTTTTAGGTCTTAAAAAATAAATCTAAATGCAATCTCACAGTTTGCAAAAGTGAATAGCTTGTCAGGAGCTGCTGGGATTAGAACCAGCACTCCACAAATCTGTAGGTTGTAGCTCTGTGTGGTAAGCCATTGGAGAAGGCTGGCCAGTTACACAGATTTGCCAAACTTTATTTTAAAACTGCACAGGGTAATTTGTATGCATATATGTACTTTTTGTTTAAAATAATATGATTTACACAGAAAGGCACATCTCACCATGGGGGGGAAGGCTATTATTGCTTAGTGTCCTCTCGGGGGGGGGGGGTGCGCGCGCACCTATGCATATGTTTCAAGATACTAACAGGACAATCCTATGGACAATGGAAGAACACCTCAGGCATAGTAGGATATGTTATCACCTCCCACCAAGGGAGGTGGTGGGTTCTCCCACACTGGAGACATTTAAGAAGTAGCTGGGCAGGCATCTGTCAGGAACAGTTTAACTTGGAGTCCTGCATTGAGCAGGGGGTTGAACCCAATGGCCTTGTAGGGCCTTTCCAACTCTATTGTTCTATGATGTTATGATTCTGTGTGGCCAGCAGGGAGCGGAGGGAGCAGAGCTGCATAAGCATGTTTCCTCCACACAGTGCATTAAGTTAAAGTTAAGTTAAAAAAATAAAGTTTAAAAGGCTCTTTATGTTCCCCACTGGCCCTGGGAATAAACACAGCTAGGTCTTATTTTCGGGGTAGGTCTTATATTTTAGCAAGTACCAAAAATAGTACTAGGTCTTATTTTTGGGATAGGTCTTATTTTTGGAGAAACACGGTATCACCACCCTGGAAAGACAAACTGCTACATATAATAATGCAATGGATGGGTTTGTACAACACAAGAAGCCATAATGTGTAGAAAGCTATGCAGTGTGACATGTTTACCCTAAGGCCTGAGATGTTCTCCACAAATGGTCAGGTACAACAAGGCCCCGAGGTACTTCATCCTCCTCTTCCCCTCTCAGTCCTACCATTGGTAACCCAGGGGATGCCATGGGAACACTGAGAAAAGCTGAGTGGGGTGGCAGCTGCTCAAAAGGGCCCAAGTGGTACTTGTGGGCAGCTGTCAGAGCCTGCTCATGGCTGAGCCCAGCAGAGAGAAGCTGTTCAGCAACACAGATAGGCCTTGTTCTCGTGGGACTCCTCCAGGGAAGGAACCCCAGGAGAATGTGCCGCAGGACCCCTCCCCTGCTGTACAGATGTCCTCGCAGCATGCAGTGGGTCATGTTCTCCTGGGCATCATCTCCCTCTCCCACTCACTGTGTTGATAGCCCCATGAGATGACAGGCAAGGTAGTCTCATTTTTCTGGTCCTTCTCATGAGATTCCAAAGAATGCACTCCTACCTCCTACCCTTGCATGGAGCAGCCCCTGAAAGTGCATCATCAGCTGAGGGGAAGTAAATTACATTCTCCAGGGTTTCCTCAGGAGCAGGCCCAGGAGAATGCAGCGCTCGCTCGCTCGCTCGCTCGCTCTCTCTCACACACACACACACACACACACTGGAAGGCAGAACCAGAAAGGAAAAGGGGTGAGCTTCAGCCACTTCTTCCCTGCTGGCTAAAATAATAGCAGGGATGTAATTGGCAGCCACACCAGTCTTTGCTGCCCACCATCTCTGCAAGCCCAGAGTGGTACTCATGGTGGCAGGACCTGACCAGGGAAGCTGATGACACCTGGCTAGACTTTCTGGCCCTTTTGCCAAGTGGCTCTGCAGCTTTTGGAGCTTCTGAGCTTGTTCTGTCATCCTGGTTTGGATGGCACAGCAAGCTTAGGGCTGACTATTAAACTCTACCACAATTTGTAGCCACAAAGAAGCCACCCCACTGTGGGGTTAGAGCAGGGTTCCAGCAACATGCTAAGCTAGCATGGCTTTGAAGCCACTGTGACTTAGTGTGTTGTGTGAACACTATTAGTGGGTTGAGGACTTAATGACACTTTTGACTTCTGAACAGATGGTCTTTGTGCCTAACCTAGAAATGGATAAATATGTGGATATTTATTCTGCCTTTCTTGAAACCTATGTATAACTGTGCCTACAGATGTTCGTATAACTTTCTTGATATAACATATATTGGGGGATACATTGCCTACGTCTCTTTCTCAGTTGATCTGTTGAAAGTTCATGTAAGAAAACTGAAAAATTCTATTTCATTTAATTTCATTTTGCTTTGTGTCATTTTTTATTTTTTTTTAGTTTGGGTTTTTTTTATTAATTGAAAGTGACAATAAAAATAAGGGAAACCCCCTACAGCAGGGGTCTCAAACTCAACTTACCTGGGGGCCGCTGGAAGTAGATTCTGGGTGAGGCTGGGCCGCATCAAGTATTCCACCACCGCGGTGGTGGTGGGTCGCTCATCCCGCGTCGCTCCCGGAGGCCGGCCCGGGTGCCGCCGGCGCTTTGAAGGTCGCAGGGCCCTCCCCCATGCCCCGCCCATCCCGGCAATTGGCCCGCGGGCCACAAGTTTGAGACCCCTGCCCTACAGGAATTAAAATATGAACACAATCTATATGTTGGGATGTCTATTTGAGAGGCTGCCAGAGAACTGTCCTCTTTTTGAAGGTATTCTTTATTTGAAAAATGGTCCAATTCCAGTATGAAGTACCAAAAGCAGTCACACTGCATTTCTTCTTCAACTGTAATATGTAATGCTAGGCCCTCACCCATACATATAAATTAGCATGGGCAAATGTGATAAAAATCACTACCTTTTAAAGGTGTCCTCTTTTTTGGGGTATACATTTCTCTTTTGTGGCAGTTTGAAGTGGCCACCCTACTGATAACTTATGATGTTCAGGTACTCATCATGGCAGCCCCCATAGCCATGTCCCCAAGGAGAGATCAAGTAGAACTAGCGACTGAATCAGACAATACAGCAACCCACACTCAAGAGTTGACTGTGCATTGTCATTGGTGAAATATGGCTTATTGTCTCAGTCCAGCTGCACTAACCAGTGACATACAACCCAGGAATATACATAATCCATGGTTTGTTGCTGGGTTGTAAACTGTGGCTTGTTCCCCATGGCTTATTCTCCTGGCTGGGTTCAGACAACACAATAGCCCACATTTCACAGTTCAGTGATAACCCACATTCCACACCCCAGCATGTGTTATTGTTTGCTGAAACCACTCAGTGCAGTGCTGGAGTGTTGGATTGGGGCTTAGCAGGCCTGAGTTACAGCCCCCATTCATGCATGAAACTCACTGGTTGACTTAGAGTCAGTCACTGGCTCTCAGCTCAACTCACATGGTTGTTGGAAGGATAAAACAGAGGGGCAGAGCTAAGTAAGCTGCCTTGAATTCCTTGCAAAAGGATAAAAGGCAGAGGATAAATGTAATAATAAGAAATAAAAGTAAATGTACTAAAATGCAGGCTGAGAAGTTAATCCATATCAATAAATCAGCCCCAGCAGTTTTTGTCTGTACCAGAAGCAGGGCTTTTGTGAAGTTACTGGGTATTAATCGCCCAGTGAAGACCCAGTCAGTCCCAAAAAACTTTACACTGCAACAGGAATACCTCATAACTATGTACCAGTCCTAGGAAAATCCAGCTCAGTCCCCCAGCTACAGAAAGAACTGGAGCTGAGCTTAGAGGGAATAGGGAAATTTGTCATGTGTGACAGATTTTACTCACATCACATAGAAGGATGCTGTAAAGAAAAGATCATGCAGCACATCCTTCATCCACTGCAAATCCACTGTGGTAACCTCTGGTCACTGCCATCCAAATGCTAGGTTGCAACAAGCCAAGATCACAAACAGAAATCAATGGATGGAAACTAACCAGGTTAAGACAACAGAAAGTAAAGGTCACCTCAGCAATTTGAATGTAATGGATTTGTAGATTATTACTACCAGTTCTGCTAACCATTCAACAATAAAGTGTTATTTTAGGAACTGAGTCCTAGAATGCCAGTAAGTTCATATTTTCATTCATTCAGTATATACCTGTTCAGTTATTGTTTTTTGCTATGGAATTTTGACTTTTTTGCCACAGCTAAACTCTGAATTAGTATACAGCACAATTTATCTTTGCCCCCTCCCCCCCGGTCCTTTTTTTTTTTTTTTAGCAACATTCTTGCTCCCTCCCTCCCTCATCTATCCATCTATTCATTCTGCTGAGCTTAGGAATTATTTCACATCTAGTCCATTGCTCTCCTGCTTAATGGCATCACAATGCAATGTGATAAAATAAAAAAGCAACACCTTACAGAATTAGGACCCAGTCTAATATCCCTAGAGGCTGCGTTTCAGATAATTATTTCTGCTGACACTGTACAGCTGTTGTCAAGTTCTTTTTCCCTCCCCCAGCTCCTCAGGAGCAACTTCGATTCTTTTTTTCAATATTCCCCCTCTGGTCACAGAAGGCTTTTGCGGGAACAGGAAGGCATGGCTTGTTTGAGATGTGATGTAACATCACTTGACAGGTGGGTTTCAGAAAACTCTCTGGAGCCATGGCCTCTTTAGTGGTTTTACCACTCTAAACTCAATTACACTGGAGTTTCACGCTCCACAGCAAACTCTGGTCCTTTTTTTATTATTAAATTACACACACACCCTCTGCAAAGTAAATAAGTCATGATGATGATATGGGTCTACCATTTAATATTCATTGAAGTACATATGTTTGGAAATTGGAAGTAGAATTTAATCCATTTTCATATGGATACCAACATGGAGCTTTCAAAAGGGAACCATATCAAGTTCTGGTTTAGATGAGATAAACAGATCATTTGTGAGCCCCAGCTTGAGGGTTTTTTATTATTTATATTTTATTGTGTATTCTGAAGTCAAAGCAAAACCAAAACCATTTTTTTAAAAAAGGGGAAAAATCAATATATTAAAACACATTATTGCCTTTACATGAAATGTAAGCAGAACTGTTACAGTGAATATGTATATACTATATGTCCCTGTATGTTGCATCTGTAGCAAGACATATTGCTATTATGAGAGATAATTATGTTTAAACTTCAACAAAGGCAGCCCAAATAGCCATGTATATATGTCCATTTGTAAACTGTGCCCTGCCCCCACCAGCTTCAGTATAACGGTGGTCCAGACTGGGACCACCATGCACAGAGAGGGGAAGTTTGAACTTTTGGTTTCCCCAAAATGAAGGGACTAAATAAATAAACGTCCATTTACATGGGTGGTTCTTTCCCTGCCACCTCTCCTTTTAGTTTGCACTGGGGTGTGTGCATGTGGGTCTGAGAGGTGCAAGGGGAAGGTTTGGGTGGGAAGGTTTAAACCTTCCCTACCTATGTATGATGGCCCTTATCCAAATCAGGGCTCCACATGTTTATACTAAGATTTAAAAATGGTCAAAATTGGCTGCAGAATATGTATTTAACATAGCCTAAGATGAGGCATCTTTGGAGTTGTATATGGCCCACAGAACTGTAGACTGAAGTACCAGCCTGGACAGTAAAATCTAACCAGGCTCTGAACAAGTCCCTACCCACCTAAACCCACCTTTTGGAAGTGCTATATAAAAGAAAGGGTTCTTTGAGCTGGGATCATGCGTGGATCATGATTAAAAGCTCTTCCTGGCTTGAGCGCACTTCTGCATGTTTGTTTGTTTGTTTATTAAAACATTTCTATGCCGCCCCATTTGCCGAAGCCTCGGGGTGGCTCACAACATAAAGTTAAAATACAAAAAATAACAATATAAAATATTGGTTCTGATTCTTGTTTATTTCTCAGCTTTGATTTCTGGCTTGCTTCTTGGTTCTGCTTCTAGTTTTGTTCCAGCATGAGCTCTTTGGCTTGACTTCCTGGCTCTTGGTTTGCAGCTTGTCTTGGACAGAGTCCTGTGGCCTCCTCAGTTGTTCTCCTCCTCTATTTCATGTAGAGCAAGGACAGGCAACTTGTGGCCTCCTAGATATTTTGGTCTTCAATGAACTCTAGCCAGCATGGCCAAAGGCAGGGGATCATGGGAGCTGCAGGCCGAAACATTCTTAGGATCATCAATTCTTCACCAGTGATGTATAGATTAATCATACATGTATAGATGTATAAAATCAAGGGAACAGGACAACACATTCTGAAGCCTGTAAGCAAAAGATTCCCCTGCTTGATGTAGCCAGCAATTTCTGAAGCAGGGAAGCGTGAGGCACCTCACACATCTAAATGCTTCCTTACTTTGGATTTGGCCCCACTAAAGCAGTCTTTCC